>NW_006800463.1:115805-233688 GCF_000485575.1 Poecilia formosa | reverse complement strand
AATAATAACTCATAATACTGCCCCCTTTTTTTTTAAAGGGGCAGTATTATGAGTTATTATTTTATAGCACAGTCAAGTAACTATATTACCTTAAGTTGTTATAAAATGCTGCACATATCAAATATGATTTAAAAGAACATTTACTTTACAATTTAACGCCTTGAAATTGGGCCTCTGTCTCTTTAAGAAGCTCCTGCTCTTTCTGAAAATCTGCCTTCAGGAAGTAATCACAACATTGCTCCTCTATTAACCCTTTATAATGCTTTTACAAGTGTTGAGCTGAGAAGTAGCCTCTATAATGAGCTCAGTAAGTGTTTGTTAATTTCTGCTGGCTAGTCTGAAGGAGCTAAGTAAGGGAGTCACAGGAGAGAGCTGCTCTGTGAGGCAGAAGCTCGGAACCTGCAGGAGGGGCTTCGTCTGCAAGGCAGGGCTAAGTCCACCCAGGTGTTTTGAACAGCTGAACGGTTGCCCCGGGAAATTAAAGGATTTCTCAAACATGCATGAAAGAATCAAGTCAACACTCCAGGTATGTTTTTGATGAGGGAATAAGATTTTACACAATACTGCCCCTTTAAAACACGAAGTGTAAAAATCACTAAAGATCCCACCAAGTAATTGATTACTTAAGAATATGTCGAAATGAAAAAGCTACGTTTGTAAGGACTGCTGGTCAGATGGTAATGACCAGATCCTCCTTATGATGTCCTCATGTATAAAAATAATTCAATTAAGGTATACTTTCTTTTCATATATACTGTCAAGGTTTCCATTAAACTGATCTTGAAACTGTGCATCAACTTGATTCTATAAAAATTACATCAGCAACAACATGGTTACTAAAACAACTGAGTTCAAATTATAAAGAATAATGCATAAATACATACTTTTAGTGTTTAAAATGCATCCAAAAAATGAACGAAAACTCAGTATACCATCATTATAATTGATGATATAATCTGTTGACACTGAGCCACATTTCTGAGAAGTAATTAATGTTGGTTCTTACAGCATCTGTGTCATTTGGAAAGTGGACTTTATAGAAGATCTGAGTGCTGTTCTGCTGGATGGCCTCCACCTCTGCTTGATGGGGAGGAAGTGTCCTGGGCGCTTTACTGAAGGGGCAAAAACACTTAGATTAATTAATCTGATGAAACAGAATGTCTTAGCAGATGAATGGAAGCAAAGTAGGAAAAATATAAATCAGTTTTTGGCTAAATCGTCCTAAAAAATATTGTCAAAACACCAATGGAAACAAGTAAAATAATCAGCAGTAACAGGAAGGATTTGACTCTTCTGCTGGCTAGTCTGAAGGAACATTTAAATATTTTTATTTATACTTCCTTTACATTGTTTTATTATCCTTTAGAAATACTGTCTATCAGAAACAACATTTCTTGTTTGAAAGAAAATAATTTGAAAAAACAAAACAAAAAACTGACAGGCATTTGACTACTTTTAAGTTTAGGAAAAAAGCAGAGGAAAACATTTACAAAAAACATACTCCACAGCCCCAGACCCACATATTATCTAGCTAGCTAAATAGCTAAGTAGCTGCATAGCTGTGCACCTACCTAGCTATGCAAAAACATAGCTACCTACCTATAGCTACTTAGCTAGCTATGTAGCTATATAACTAGCAAAACAGATAGCTCAATAATCTAGTCCTTAGTCATCTTAAACCTTTCTGTCATGAAAATATTTTGTATTAGCTGGCAGGTTGTGTCTAGATTTAAAAATGATTTGTGCAGTTTTGTAAGAGGAAGTCCACCAACTTCAGAGAAAATTATTTAGATAATAGCATGTTAGCGTGTTCCAAAGTCCAACCATATTAGAGTCAGTCTGTGTCTGGACAGTCTGCAGACCAGATGAACATCCCAAACTGTTTTTTTTCTCTTTTTTGTTTAAGAGGGCCATGTTTGGTAGACCCCATTGTTTTCTCTGTTGGGAGACACTAAGTTGTCAAAATGCTGATTTTCCCAATGGGAATTAATTTGTCACACAAAAAAACTGTTACTTTTTACTTTTTTTTTAACAGATTTGATCTCTGGTGGTTTTTGATGCATTTAAATTGTAAAGGGTTTTTTTTTTCTTTTTTAAAAAAAAAAGTAAAGTGGGAGGATATAAATGCCTATTTATCCTTCATCACACATTATCCTGAGGCTGACCTGGAAAAATCCTGAAACCTCTGTAAGCAGCCAGCAGCCAGAGGGTCCCTGGGCCGTGACTCCAGGAAGCGCTGCGCGTGTTTCCTTAATCTGGGACCGGGCGGGAACAAGCCTGTACACATCCACATCAGCTGCCACCCACGATCCACACTCATCCTTACGGGTCACACGGAGAAAGCAAACCACAAATACAAAAGATTAAATGTGTTAACTTTTTAGTTTATGAAGCTTTTTTTTTATGTTTTTATTTTTTTTTTATCAGATTTGTATCAACTGAGGAACACCTGCTGTTATTGGTGGTCATCTGTCTCATTATCTGGCAGTAGATTTCATCTTGCAGCTCCTCATGCTTAGTGGCTGAACCGAAGATCTGGTCAGTCAGCTCCGTGGGACTTCGAGAATGTTTGATGGGGTAGTCGCCCATGTACTTCAAGATGGGTGAGAGAGCGGGTCAAGGACTCACACTGTCCGTGTTTAAAATAAGTCTAAGGTGTTGTTCTGTGGAAAACTATTCATAAAAACAAAATACGCTCATGAAGCGCTGACCCTTAACACCTGGAAACTTTTCAGTTTTTGCTCATATAATGCCGACATCATCTAATCCGTCTTTTTTTTTTTTTTCCTGCAAAAACTGACCGGCAGTTTCTTTTATTTAAGCACTAATAATAATAAATAAGCATATTATTTTTCAGAGGATATCAATGAAGGCGTTGCAGGCCATGTTGCTGAGTTCTGGATTGTTAAGCAAAGTCTTCAAGAGTGGCTGTTTGATGGGCTCCTTGGAGAAAATCCACAGCCTCTCCTTGTTGGCGCCCTTGGAACCACGGCCGCCGCCCTTACCGACTGATCTGAGAGAGGAAGGCGAAACGGTGTCAGCAGGTCAGCAGAGTCATGCAGAGTTTCTCTGAAACACGTGGATGCTACTTATTTTTGTGTCAAAATGAGTGCCGTCAATTGATGTTTTTTTTTAATCAGAACAATCTCACTCTGACACTAAAATGAATCACTATGCCTCACTTTGTAAGCGTGAAATATAAATATAAATATGCATGCAACTGTGATTCTTGCAGGAACGGTGCCCAGGGTAAGCCCCTCCTTCTGCAACACTCCAACCAATTAAAATGCAAGAAATTATCTGATTTTTAATGTAGTCCCTTAGTACTCAGCAGCAACCAAGGGAAACTTACTCCACTTCGCATGTATACATGCTTCCCTGAGCAAGTAGCAAACTTGCTCAGGGAACAACTGACTGACAAGATGGATTTTATTTTCTAGTTCTCGGGTGTTCCGCCCCTTTCTGATGCGCCCTGGGCGACCGCCCAAATAGCCTTTATCAAAAACCGCCACTCTATGTATGTTTTCAAAAAAAATGTTTTATTGTCTCAAACCAAACCTGGAAAACTCTCAGCTTTCCAGGTTTTTATATTCAGGAAGGTTTAATAGAAGTTCTAAACGTTAACTTAGAAATGTTCCTCTTTAGGTCAAGACAGGCAGTTTGGTTAATCTACAATATGTTACATTAACGCATTAAAATGTTCAGATTAAAAAAGTATGCATCAACATGAACAGATCCAGCCAATTTTCCAGCCTTTTTTATCAGTTTATGGATATTTTAAATTTAAATCCAAAGAGTTTACATTAAATTTACCACGGGGGGAAATGATGCACACACGCACACGCACGCACGCACACACACACACACACACACACACACAAAAACAACAAAAAAATCTGCCTTGTTACCTGAAATTCTCAAGAGCAAACTCCTTCAAAGAGACGGGAGCCACCGTCTCTTCGACCAGAGGGACAATGGTCGGGACGGAGGCTTTCCGCTGCTTCGGGCTGAGCATGGTCTGTGGAGGGGGAGAGGAAGCAGATCGGGTTCACCACACAGGCAGAGTCATGTGAAGCAGAGTGCCGAACACTCCCAGTGAGGTTATGATAATAGTTAGAATTTCATCACGGGTTTTCTAGTCGGCATCCGATCTAAAGAGTTGGATGAAGTTCTGTTTTCCATCCATGGAGGCTTAGTTTGCCGTGTGGGATCTTGTTGTCAATATATTGTCAGAAAGACAATCTTGTAAAGAAATAACCAAATTGGTGAAGGTCACTTTACCAGCATGTCCTCAGGGGGTTCGGTCAAAGTCGGCAGAAACTCCATCTTGTCCTTGTAAACCACCCCGCTACTTTTGGTCCTCTGGTTGACGGCTCGGAGCAAGTTGCTGTCCGGCGGATAGCCGTCTTTTTCCACCAGCAGCAGGTCGCCCCGCTTACAGACCAGGTAGACGGGATCATCTGCAGGTGGATGCGAGAACGTTAGAGTTCGGAGATCGAATCGGTCGGCCTGGAAACGACCTGGGGGAATTAAAGACGCCTCACCTTGTTTGGGGACGTCCTGCTGGACCACAGCGTACACGGAGCGCTGCTTCAGCCCGTTCACGTTGTACTGCATCATCTTGGTCATGTCCGCCACGTCCTGGCACCTCAGGGTGTACTGTCCTCTGAGCGTGTCCACGCTCACCGACTGGTCGCTGTCGCTACACGCGTCAGAAACGGCAAAGGTTTTAAATCTGCGATGGTTTTTAAAAAGCACACAAAGAAAAACGCTCCACAGAGACAGAGCTTTACCTCGCCATCTGGACTTTCTTCACTTCTACGTACGGAATCTCCAGCAGGAGCTTCTCCCTTCTCTCCATGAAGACGATGCTTTTCCAGTTTACGGCCACAAAAAATCTGCTTTTGGGCAACGGGGGTCCTGCGGATGAACGGCAGGATGCGAACTGTTACTGTCGGCAATTCTAAATGGCTGTGGAGGTGTAGTGAAGAGGCCAGAGGTTGTTTTGCAGGAGCTGCAGAGATCCACTCTGCAAAAACAGAATCTTACCAAATTTATTTTGTCTGTTTTCTAGTGCACTTAGAAATAGGACAAAAATAACTTACAAGTTACTTCATCAAAAATACAGGAATTTATTTAAAGTAAATAATTCCTGAATATTGATGAAAAAGTACTAGCTGTAAATGAAATAACCAGCCAGTGAAACAAGACATTTTAACTTATAGTATGAGGAAAAATGTTTTGTTCCACTGGCAGATTATTTCACCAACAACTAGAACCTTTTAATCAATATTAAGAAATGACTGACTTAAAACAAGCCCATATTTCCTGCTGGAAAGCTACTTGTAAGTTAATTTTGTCAAGTGGTTCAAGTAGTAGTAGGAGCTAGACCAAAAGTACTTGATGAGATTTAGTGTTTGCATATCGAAGCATTTTCATGTGTTTATAATGGCCCAGTTAAAGTGCAAGCTAATTTTGTAATAATAAAAATGTCTGGATTTGCAAAGAGAGAATCTAAAGAAACTTGCTCCTGTTTTTATTCACATATATTTGAAAGTTTATAATGAGTCTTATAGGCAGGAGATGCACAGTTAATTACTGATTGCTCCTTTCAATTTATTAGAATTTTTCATTTTGCATAAACTGCTTTTATGATTTTTTTTTACACAGTATAAGATGATCTAATTTTTGTGGAAATGACAATCCTCCAACTTTCCCATTACATAATAGTTGGAACATGGCAAAATGAGGAGGGTTATAAATACCTCTGGAAGGCGCTACATGACAGGAAATATGTTCTGCACGGTTTTGTAATTTTGCTCCTACGATGCTTTGAGCTGCGTCTTTAACAGGGCGAGTTCCGTCCACCGACCTGACGTCATTGTGACTTCGTAAAGCTTGGAAAAGTCGAGCGGCCAGTTCTGCCGGGCGATGTCCACCACGTCTCCTTTCACCTTTTCCGCCCGCAGTCTCCCGTTGTTGTAGCTCTCCTACAAGAACCGAAGTCTGAGCTCAGCTCATGATTACGTGGATTTCACTGCAACACTCAGACAGCTGCTCTGTGCCTTCACCTTTGAGAGTTCTGCCGTGATGAGATCGATCCACATCGTCATGGACCTGCTCTCGATCCGCGTGGTTGTGATGCACTCCTGGACCACACTCCGCACCCTCTCTCTGGTGGGCTCCAGGGAGCCGAACTGGACAAAGTAGTGCATCGCAGCCAGCTGGACGTATTCGTCCTCCTGAGGAATGCAGAATGTTTTTTATTGCATCACATAATCTATTCATTTACTTTTTTTTTAAGTCTGTGTTGGACTGAGAAAGATATCAATAAATGTGACATTTGTTTCTTTAAAGCGGCAAAAACAAAATGAGTATTTCCTTTTCAGCACGAGTCCCATGTCTAACTTTTCTCATTTTATCAACCACAAATGTCAATGTGTTCTGTAGAAAGAGGAAGGATACATAGTTGTCAAAGTTTTTGCAAAGCTTTCAGCCTGATTTACCCCCCTAAGTAAAATCCAGAGCCACTGTTTGCTTTTACAAGTCACTTCATTCATTGATAGAGTTCAACTGTATGAAATTCAACCTCAGTATAAAACCATTAAGGCCTGAGAACATTAGTGAACCAACAGCAGTCGTGTCTGCCAAGGAACACAGGAGACAGGTCAGGGATAATAGCAGTAGTTTAAAGCAAAGTTAGGTCATGAAACAAAAACCCAGGCTGTGAATATTTATCGATACAGTTCATCAGAAAATGGATTATGGCAAAACTGTAAACCTAGAAGCCCATCATAACCAATTATTGCCGTACCAAGTCACCCATTTTCATGACTTGGATGAAATTAACGTCACATCATCTGTTTTTGACTTCGGTCATCCTGTCCACACAACTTCAAATCAGAAATTGAGGAATTTATTTTTGCTGTTTCTGAGTCTCAACGGTCGTTTTACTGATTAGCTTTAGCTTCGGCAATTTTTTTTATGTGCTAAGCATTAGCTTGTGCTGTTTCATGTGTTTAAGGTGAGCAGAGCTAAGATTCTTGTAACGTGAATTAGTGGTTGGTGAACTTTCTGTTTCTACTACTTCTCACAATTTTAGTGCAAACATCTACTGACCATTAAAACCATTTTGGAAAAAAAAAAAAAAGGAAAAAGGAAACAGAAGATCAGGAAAACATGTATGATTTCTATAGTTCAAAATATGTAAGTTATGATTTGACACCAAACACGCTAATCTAAAAAATCTTGAATTTTCCAGTGGCTAACGTCAATCCCCTGGGAACCTCTGCTCTAAGTTAGGTTCTCGTATCTGCATCTGACAGATATTGCTGAAATATTCAATTATCTGCTGCTCAACAACATTTCATTAATTCAATTTGTCAACTTAACCAAATCTCTACAACCAGTCTGAAGCTGCAGGAATACGTTTCCCCTTCAGGAACAGTGAAAACAGAAGCTTGTCTTCAGCCTCTCACCTTCTCACTGACGTATTCTCCAGACTTGATGCCCTTGATGACCTGCTTGTAGATCAGATCCGTGCTGACTGCGTCCTGGTCGCAGTCGTGCCACGGAGAGAACAGCTCCTTGCGGATGGAGAGGCTCCAGGGCGTGTCCTTCTCCTCTCTGCCCTGCCTCCTCATTTCCTGCTCGCACTGAGACACGGCATCCAACACGTGGTTCTTCCCGCAGGATCCCAGAGACCACATCTGGAGACAAAACACCAGCATCGATATAACAGCGTGATAGGGCAGGTAGGAACACTGAAGCCGCAAGACCTAAGAAGCTCCCAGGAACCTTTTCGTAGAAGCTGATGTAGACGGAGAACCCATAGGTGTCCTTGAGTCCGATCTTGTTAGCCACAGCCTGGCAAACTTCTGAGGAGGTGGAGGCTGAATCCAGCTGCACTTTGATCGTTTCACCATTCATTAGTGTCACCGACGAATCAATGGGCTCTTTGTTGGTGGCGGCCTGAGGTCATAGATGATGATGTGTGAAAATGACCGAAAGAGTCACTCTACAACCAAATTCATCAGGATGCAGGACTTTACCTTCAGCTCTAACCAACAGGGCAGCTCTTTTCTCTCTCCGTTGGCTACTATGCGATGCAGCCTCTCAATGCAGTACTCTCTGTAACCGTATGGACCTCTTTGGAGGAAGCTCTCCAAACACTGCGGGACAGAGGAGAGCAGAAAACATGGAAAACGATGAGAAACATTGGCTCTAGAATGGAAAACCTGTGGTGGTGGCGTTTGTAAAGTTACACGGTAAAAAAAAGCAACAGCAATAATTTGGTTCATTTCACCTCAAACTTATTCATTCATTCATAAATGTCACAGATTCAAGCTAAATATTTAGTAAGCAAGCTGCATATTTAGCTTAAAGCTAAATATTTAGCTTGCAAACCAAACAGTTACTTTGCGACTAAATATTTAGCTATGCTAAATATTTAACCGAGCTTAACTAGCTGTTTAGCTCCAAACTAAATATTTTGATGGCAAGCTAAATATGCTATCTGAAAACTAAATAATTACTTCAAACTAAGTATGTAGTAAAACTAATTATTTAGTTTGAAGCTTAATATTTAGCTTTCTAATGCTAAATAAAAAAATATTTAGTTTGCAGATTAACTAAATATTTAGGTTACTTAGATTGCTAACTAGATATTCAGTATGGAACTAAATAGTTAATTTGTCAACTAAATATTTAGCTTTCTAGTCAATTTAGTGTGAAACTGTGATATTTATGAATGAATGAATGAATGAATGAATGAATGAATGAATGAATAACATTGTGAAACTATGACTTTGAAAATGAACTCCCATTTTTCTTTCTTTCAACAGGCTAAAAAAACAAATTTCTGCTGCTAATTCTTGACTGCCACTCCAGAGATGTAACTGAATTATTTATATTAAGAACATATGTTGCTCTAGCTGGATGTTATTAAGTCATCAAATCTTAAAGGGGAAAATAAAGTCACATCTTGCCATTCATAGCTTTGGTACTATTAAAACAACAAACCTAAAGGAATTTACAAAAAAAAAAAGTAATGCGTAACTGTGAATAACTAAGAAAAGGACACGTTTTTTCAACTTTTGCTGCAGGGGCAGCTGCATATCCTTTGGGTTGTGAACTCTACAAGCATTGCGCATCTAGAGCAGAATTTGACGTAGAACTGGTCACTTAGACTGAATCTGACTGAGTAATGTGTGAGGAAGGATGGATGTAAAAGCTCCGGAGACTAAGAGAACCGATCCTGAGCGTTGTTTTCTTTCCAAAATAGCTCTGATTTACTCAATTTAGACATCCTTAAACAGAAGGACTCAGGTCTTGACTAGATCATGCCACACACATGTGATTTTTTTCTCAGTCATCACATAGTTGCTCAAGCTACATGTTTTGGGTCCTTGTCCTGCTGGAAGGTGAACAGTTTCTTCCAGGACACCGTCACAACATCAACTGGAGCTAAATTACACTTTAAAGTAGCTAGTAGCTACTTTTTTAAACCCAGTGAACATAGTACCACATCTGAATGTCTGAGCAGTGACTGCTGACCTCCATGAAGAGGCTCGTTGGAGGGAAGATCCCCAGACAGAGGGAGAGGAGAGCCCAGCCTTGCATGCAGCTCTTCCTGTTCCTGTTGTTCACCAGCTGTTTGCAGATCTGACAGTAGATCTCATCCCTAAAAGTTCAAAGGAAGGTCAGAAATATATATATATATATTTTTTTTTTTTTTAAACTACCGCTACTCTCCACCAAAACATAATGTTTCACCAGCTGCGTTCACATTTTACCTTATGCCTTGCCGTGACATGCCATATCCAACGATAATGTGCAGCTTTTCCAGCTGCGTGAGCTGCCGATACAGCGTCGTGCTCTCTCCCACCAGAATGTCCTCGTCCTCGGTCAGGTTCTCTGGCTGAGAAATATGAGGAAACAAAACAGAGAAGTTATAAACGCAAATAATACCGAGAAAAAGAACCAACTGGAAGAGAGACAAACATGGTTCAAACCTCCTCCAGGATGGCTGAGGCTTTTCTGTTCCCAGCGCCAAACTTTTTCTTGTTCTTCCTCAGGATTTTCTGTTCAGAAATGTGTGGATAAAGATGAAATAACGACCACTGATAAAAGAAAATGTTTTTATTTATTTTTCTTATTTCTTGTTTCTCAGGAGCTTACCTGATCCAGCCCCACCAGGTTGCTCAGCCTCCGGCCTTGCCTGCCTGGCAGCAGGCGGGACAGGGTGCTCTGGGACATGGTGCTGGAATGCTGAGATAGGGTGTCTGGAGATTTCTGCTCCGGTATGTCGCCCATGAACCGCATGATGATCCAGGACACGGTCAGAGACGCCTGGCGGAGGGAGAACACTGAGTGTGAGGGAGATGTCCAGTAGACTCGGTTGGATTGGGGAGCAAAGTTGCAACGTTTGCTACGGTTTCACACTACATTGTCAAACAGATTAAACCCTTTGGAAACCCTGTTACCCTCCTCGCCTGTGGGGGCGCTGCACCAAGAACCACTGAATGAAACGAGGAAAACCTTAGAAGAAAGCATGAACACAGCTTCCTTCTTTGCAAAATGTACAAAAAAGTGGAGTATTTTAGCGGCTGTAGGATTTCTCGCTTGTGGTTGATAGAAGACTATTAGCTGTTTCCCAGCTAGACTCTCATGCTTGTTTTGGTTCTATTTACCCACAATGCCCAGCACTATTGTCTGCTTCCTGCTTTTGGAGCAGTGTCCAGTCTGCTTGACGTTCACATATGCATTCAAACCGCGCCGGAGTTCACCTCAACCAAACCTAGACCTGGGTTTGTAGGTGGACAAGAGTTCGATACGTTCTAGACAAACGAACTAGAGTTCAGTTAACATGGTTGGTGCGAAAACACCCCGAGATATTAATACTGCCGCCTCGTCTCACCAGGGCGTCTGCTTCGTCCTCGTGGTGCAGCAGCGGCTGCTTCAGCCTCTGTGCGGTGTACTTATGGTCCTCGTCTTTCTGGAAGTGGCGCTTGCTGAAGTTGTAAAAGGAGAATATATCGGTCTCGTCGTCAAAGCCGTCATCAATCTCTTCCTCTTCCTCCTCGTCCAGCGACGGCGTGGAGCTCGCCGAGTTAGAGGCCGGCGTGACGACGACCGTCATCTCCTTCGAGCTGTGAAGGCTTTCCTTGTCCTCGTCCTACTCAGAGGAAACAGACGGTCAAAGGAAATGTTATGGACAACTAATAAAGCAGTGGTGGATCCCCGTAACACAACAGAGTAGTCGCCTGACCTCATTGTCTGATCTTTTGTCTTCTGCGTCTTCATCAAAGAGTCGGAGGTTTTTATTTGAGCCGTCCTCCGATTCAGAGTCACTGGAGCTTTCCGATTCATTAGATTTCTCCGCTTCACTAGATTTCTCCGCTTCACTAGATTTCTTCGATTCGTGAGATCGGCCAGATTTTTGTGATTCTATGTCGGCCTGCTCTTCAGCGACTTGCATCAGCCGCTGATGGAGTTCCTCACCGAGATCCTCTTCCTCCTGCCTCTCCATTTCTAAGAGCAAAGCCTGATGGGCGATTTCTTCTCTCTTCTGCCGGTAGTCTTTCCTCGCCCGGTAGCCTCGCACCTACGGTCAGTTCATCACAAGAAATTGCAGTTAAAATATTTGAAGGGTGAAATCCACCATAGAATATTTAAATATGAATAAGATAAAGAGGAACACACTATGTTTTCAAAGGACCACCAGAAAGAAAACGACAGGATTATTCATATGATAGGAGGAAGCCAAGTTGAGCCTGCCGAGGGCTTTGATGTGTCGTTCACGAGCGATTCGATTCTTTTTAACGGCTCTTTGCTGGTCTCAATTAGTGAGAAATGTTATTTGTTTTTTACTACTCTGCGTGCTTGTGTTAGGCCTATCGCGATAAACAATAAAGCAATAAATCGCATAATAAATTAAAATGATAGACCTCATTTTAATTTGTCGGCTTTATCGTTTCTTCCTGCCTTTTTGTTTTTCTATTGATGACACTGGATGAAAAAAGGCTCAACTCCACTGACCCTCCTTTCCTCATTTCCTTAGCGTAAGGGAGGAGTGAACTGTTGCATCAGGTAGTCAGATAAATCAATCTTCTCTATCTAAGTGAGTCTTCAAAAAATATTATTGTTTATCGCAATAATTTTTGAGACAATTAATTGCTCAGCTAAATTTGTTATCGTGGCAGGCCTGCTTGTAAAGCTTTGCTTGCACTTCAACAACTATTTATTTATTTATTTATTCAAAATATTTCATTGGTAAATAAATACAATTGATAGAAATGGATGGATAACTTTTGTATTTAGTGGTGCAGAAGAAGATCTTTTTGTTTCTGCCAAAGCAACTCAAGTTTAACAGGATGAACAACAATAAGGGAGTTAAGACACTAATATTTTCATTTCAGATTGTGCTGTTGTGCGCCAACTTCAAGTTAGGTTTGTTAAACGGGTGAAGTGGTCCTCACCCTGGAAAAAGTTTGAGAAACACTGACTTAAAGGTTTGCGAAGTTGCATCTAAATGAACTGCAGAACTTCTGGACGCAATGTGCTTTGGACAGATAAGAGCAGATCCAGAGGGCCAAGTCTGAAGAAAGCCAAACGCAACATGTCGGCACAAGCAAACACTGGCAAACCGTCGAGCACAGTGGTGGGAAAGGCCCTCGGCTCTTTGCAGCAAATCGATTGGCTTTAGCATGTCGACGCATTTCAGAAACAGTCGAGAAGTTGTTTAGTTCCAACAGCACAGCGATCCCAAACACAGCGGCAAATCTATGAGAGGAAAACTTGAATGAAGGTTTACTAACGTCACTAGTCGGTATCCAGACTTCAGCCTGGCCTGAGCTTTAAATAAATGTCTCCAAGACTCAATGGACTGAAGCGTTGAGTGGGGAGGGTGGGACGAAATCCCTCCACAGTTGTGTGAGGCTGATAAAGTCATGTCTGGCTTTATAAATAGTGACAGTGTGTCGTCTGCTTCGTGTTTTTGGACACCTGAGGGTAGAGTTCAATGGTTTTTAGAACCTTTTTAATCTTATTTATCCACTTTTGTCCTGATCTGTAAAGCTCCATATTTGGTAGAGGGTGCACTTAGGCTTGTCGCGATTAGCAATGAATAAATTAATTCATTGTATTGAATTGAAACAAGCTCAATAAATTCCATTTGCATGATGATCAGCTAGGCCCCTTTTTTGAAGGGCAACTTTGTTTACAGAAACTTTATAATTAATTTTATTTGTTGTTCCTGTAGTTTTGTTTTGTTATTATTGTTATGATTTTGGATATTTAAAACGTCTTCCAGTTCCCAGTGCCAATAAGATTGTTCATTAAATTTCAAGTTGACTGATTTTTGAGAACGGGTTCTTGCGTTGTTATTATTATGTCTTTAGCATTAGATTACTTGAAAATTGTTGCTTATCGCGAAAACTTCTCGGACAATTTATCGTCCAGGAAAATTTGTCATAGTTACAGGCCTGGGTGAGCTTTTGTTTTCTCGTGGTCACTCGGTATTCGGAGCACATGCCTGGCTCTGGATGACGACGGCAGCCGCTCGCCGTCTCTGGAACTGAGACTTCAGCTTCCGACCGCGGACCTTTGACACCAGGCGCCCGAAACCCTGCTGGATCTGAAAAAAACAAAACAGAACAAAAAAAAGTTAGCAAAAATAGGTCGATCTCAGCTTCAATGAGTAAGGTCCACACTCCAAAGGTCAACTGGAAGCTAGAAACCATCACACCTTCTTCTGCACCACCCTCTCTCTGTAAGCTCTCCATTGCTTCTGCAGCACCACGGCCGCACCCCGTTTCCTCAGGAAGAGCTTTCTGAAAAAGCAGATTCGATTCGTTGAATAAACATTTCTCATGATCAGCATCTCTTCACGTGTTCTTATGTAACATCTCGCTTATCCAGGCAACATAGCTGGCAGTAAATCACTATCTGTAGATGTGCTGCAGTGATATTCCTATCAGTTATTGCGAGTGGAGAGAGGAAAGGGGAGGGAGGGAGATAAATTTAATTGGGCTGTTCACATTTCGGTTTAAGATTTCAGCTCTTCTTGCTGCACCTGTCTTTGATTCCCAGCATAACCCTCTGGATCACCACGGCCACCCTGCTCAGTTCTGCTTCCCGGAGATTTTCCAGAACAGCGTCGTGGGCATCCTGGGAAAAAAACAGCAAAAAACTAATGATTTAATTCAGATGATTCTGATTTTTTTTCTCAAAGAGTTTTGGATTCAGATAACAAAGTTTCAAAACTGACATAATCAGACAGAGCAAAGGGTGTCAAAATCATTTTCATTTTAGGGAAAATCAAAGTGAACCCATTCACAAACTGTCAAACTTTTACTTTCTTTTAATTGAAGTCTTTTTAAAATGAACTATTATTGATCGTCTTTTCACATTGATCAGTCCCTCTGGGATTTCACTTTTTTTTTAATGATGATTTTTATTTTTATTTTTTGCAATATTTTTTTTTGAATTTTCCAATATCTGCGCTTACATGATTGTAAATGTGACTTTTTCCTACTTTCCACTTGATTACAGATGGTGACTTGAGGCAGCAGTGTCGTAAAAGTAAGAAATACCGCCCCCTGAAGGTGGGAGTTAGCAATCGCTTAAAGGGGCAGTATTATATAAAATCGACTTTTTTGAGTTTTACATCAAAAAAGATTATGTTATTCCGTCATCAAAAACAGGCCTGGCTTTATTTGCTTTTATTCTTTCATGCATGTTTGAGAAATACTTTAATCTCTATGGCGATAGAGCTCCTCCTCAGAGCTGCAGTTTCTGAGTTTCCGCCTTACAGAGCAGCTCCTCCTCTCATAGCAAATAGCAAACACCTGGTAAAACTCCACATCTGCTCTTTATACGAGCTACTTCCCAGTGCTACACTGGTAAAAACATTAAATGGTTAATAGAGGAGCCATGTTGTGATGACTTCCTGAAGGCAACGTTTCTGAAAGAGCAGAAGCTTCTTAAAGAGACAGAGACTAAATTTGAAGGTGTTGAATTACAAAGTCAAATTTCCTTTAGGTCATATTTCATCAATATAGAATTTTTATAACAACTGAAGATAACATCATTACTTCAGTTGTGTGGCTGATTTTGCAGAACAATCAGTCGTTTTGATTGTTCTGCAAAATGGCTGGAAAATTGTTTCTGACCATTTTTGTGAAAGACTTTCAATAAATCACAGTTACATGCGAAAAAATGCGGGGATCTGTGTTGACACTGAAACACTGGAGGAACTGAATGATGTAATTTGGCAATAAACAGATAGAAAAAACTGCAGTGATTTGACTGATTCATAAACTGTACACCAGATTTTAATCTTATTCTTTTCGTACCTTTAGAAAGATTTTCTTCTTTCCAATTTTCCACTCGTCCCTTCCTTTGATTACAGCCTTGCAGATGGCTTCACAACAGACTGAGGCGTCGGTCTGTGGGGAGAGTCAAGCGATTTTATGTTACATATTCACATCCACAGTTCCTAACGCCCATATAAAACCGTTTTGGGAGAAAAATTGTTCAAAGTCCAGGAATAAAAAAGGTGACTCAACGGTTTTGGGATCGCAGACGGTGGTCTTCAGCAGGACTCGGTAGCGGCTCAGGAAGTCCTCAAATTTGTGACGCACGGGATACCCAAGCTTCCTGATGCGGATGGTGTCCATCATGCCGGAGTACCTCAGCTGGCGCATGCACAGCTCCCGGTCAAATTTCTGCAAGGGAAACGGAGTGAGTGAAGATTCATGTATATTTTCTTTCTTTGAAGCACCAAGAAATTGGTGCCTTGTCTGAAATCAGACAGATTTGAGGAAACGTGACGTGGCACCGTGTCGCTTCACCAACACTCTTCAGAGTGAAAGCTGTGACTGAGCAAAGACTCGATGGAAGCTGTAGTTTCAGAATGAGAGAGGTAATGAAAATGAAATCCAAAGTGTCAAAGAGATGCGACAGATCAGAACTTTCAGCAGAAAACGCATGGCAGGCAATAAAGTTTTCATTTCTTCCTCTTTTGATTGAAGGATTATAGTTGTAACAATCGCACAACCTCGCTGATAAATGATCAGGGCGGCACCAGTGGGATTTGTACCCAAAGATTTAGAACCATGACACTAGGATATACTTAAACAGTCTGTTTTATCCCATGCACACAGAGCTCCGTTTATCCACACTGAAGACCATCCGTGTGTTTGCCGTGCGTTATCTGTGCTGTGGCGGCGGACGGTCGCTCACCTTGGACTGCTTGTCGTTGTTGGGTTTGAAGCAGCGGATGAAGAAGGGCTGGCAGACGGACAGGGCCTTCATCAGGGAGTCCAGAGACACTCGGAACTGACCGCTCAGCGTCGGCATTTGCTTGCGTTTGTCGTTCTGCAGCTGCGGAGACAACAAAAGGAAAGCTTAGGACGCCAGTATCCGTGGAAACAAAGTAACTTGGGGAAGATAAATGAGAAGTCGAGGAACATTAGGGGTTGACGAATCTGGCAGATTTTGATCTGATTTCCGATATTTACAAATAGGACCTTAAGCAGAGATTTAAATCTCTTAATATATGCAGGTTGTATGTGATAATATTACTTACTGTTAAATTAATTTAATTCTATTAATGCAATTTCCTGGTTTATTTTGGGAGTTTTTTGTATTTAATTGTGTAAAATAAATAGAAAACAACAGTTGTGGTGTTACTGATATCTGTTGATATCAGGTATGAAGCTGAAAGGAAGACATGGCTTCCTACCCGTGGTGAGTTCTGCGGCGACAAGATGAACTTTGCGTTTTTAGCTGCCTTCAGTCCGTTGGTTGGCATGTCCTTCTCAAAGATCTCCCGGAGGAGCTTATTGGTGGAGACGCCGATCGTTTTAATGATGTCATAACTGACTCCGTCTCTGTTCTTTTCCAGAAATCCTACAGAGGGAGGAAAACATTAATAAAAATATCATCTTCTTATTCCGAGAAGTCCAGCATCACGATTTATTAATTTATTTATTTTTGCTTAGCGGTTTGCGTTACCGTTGGTGTTGTAGTAAACGGGGCCGGCGAAGTGGCGAATTCCAAAGTCTGTTTCGTGTTCGCGCTTGGAACCGATGTAGTCCTTGTCTCCTTGGTGTTCTTTGTTCAACTTGGTCAGCAGGGTGGAGTCTGTCCCCTGCGGCATAAGCAGAGTGAAAACTGAGAAGTGGTTTTCTTAATCATTTAAGAAGTGTAGACCCAAGGCCCGCTCGGCGTACCTGCGGAAAGTGGCTCTCTTCGTCGATCAGAGCGAGCACGTTGCACCGCTTCCCGGCCAGAAGTTCCAGGACTTTCTGGTTGTCGGTGAACTGGATGTTGTTCCACAGCACGCCCTCTTTCTGGTACTCTTTCTGCTCCAGCTTGAAGATGTGGGCCACGAAGAACTGCTGCAGCTTCTCGTTAGCGAAGTTGATGCAAAGCTGCTCGAAACTGGTAAAAGAAAAAAAAACAAAAAAAAAAACACTTATAAGATATACTGTAACCGTAGCGAAGTTTGTAAAATTCAATAGCAAGCGGAAAAATCTTTCGACCTGTTTGTTTGGAAGTTCTCAAAGCCGAAGATGTCGAGCAGGCCGATGGACAGGAGCGAAGAAATGGGTTTGTCGGACAGTTTCTCATAGATGACACTGTTGATTTTTCCAACGATCCATATGAAGAGTTTGTTGTAGATTGCCTGTGAGAAAAAAAATCACAGAATAAATAAAAGACGTTTTTAGGGACGCACCGATCCACTTTATTCACTTCCAGCTTAGTGATAAAATCACACTTCTTTATGTAAACGGTTTTCCGAAGAATCTGATGTGTCATTCAAGGCAATATTAATGTTTATGGGGCTGTGACTGCTGCGTCATGCAGCCACAGCCATACAGTCACCTTAAAAAAATGCAAAGAAGTTATAAAGATATAATTTTTTTTACATTTCACTGAGTAGCTCTTTCCGTCAAGGCAGTTGGTGCTCTAAGACAGATTTAACTGGCTCCCTTTGCTTATACGATGGACCATAACACAGTTGTGCCATTGTTGTCCTGATTTAGGGCTCAATAAGGAAACAGACGGCTGTGATTTATAGTCCGTGGCTAAACTTTGGTACCTTCACGAAGGCGTCCCTGCAGTCGGTGGCCTGCTCGGCGCTGAGGGCCTTAGTGACTCGCTCTCTGTTGGTCATAAAGGAGCGATGCGTCAGACTGTCGGCCAGGACGGACCTTTGCACCTGTCGGGCGAGCGCATGTTAAAATCCAACCAGGAGCGGCGGCGTATTTACAGCTAAGAGGACGTGTGGACGCCGGTGGCCCGGCCGCCTACCTGCAGCAGCGACGAGGCGATGGTGAAGTTCTCCGACTCGCCCACGTCACTGATTTCCAGGTTCTGGATGACGGAGCCTGGTCGCATGCAACAAAAAACAAAACAAAAAAACACACAAATGACTACAATGGCATGAACTTGAACCACCACGAATTTTAAAAGTGTGTATTGTTATTTTACTAAATGATAAATAGTCATGAAGTGAATTTAATTCTATAAAACATTTCAGCTTGGTTCCGTTTTAAAGCTTACAGCTCATTCCAGATACGGTGTGAGGGTGTAACTTTACTGTGTCACAATCTGTAGGGGCCAGTAAAATTATGTTTTTATTGCTCCTAATGGAGGATTTTCTGTTTTCAAGCTCGTCTCCTTATCTGTGTCTAAAGAAACCAAGAGGTAAACCTGCGCGGTGCTGCACCGCAGACTCCACTCACCTCGTTTTAAGAGCTGCAAGAATGTAATTGTTTATTTTATTGTTATTATAACGATGGTGCAACTAGAAACTTCAGTGTATGGTTAGGAGATTTAACCTTTGACCCCTATCAGCCTAGGAAAGTGAGGAGAGTGTTTGTCCAACCCCTTTACAGTGAAACTCTTAAATCAGTGGAGATCACAGTTTTTGCCTTTTGTGCCAAAATTGTTAAGTTGAGAGAACTGGAGGGCCGCATTTATTTATCTGTTTATCCATCCATCCATTTTCTTTACACCCTTGTCCCTTATTGGGGTTGGGAGGGGCACCGGTCCCTATCTCCAGCTAACGTTCCAGGCGAGAGGCGGGGTCACCCTGGACAGGTCGCCAGTCTGTCGCAGTATCTGTTTATTTTTATCAAAACTGAAAAGATTTATTTCTTAAGATAGTTATTGTTTTTACCTCTTTAATAAGGTAAAAATAATTATAAAATAATATTGAAGACAATAATATTGAAGAGGTAAACAGTACCGCCGGACAAGACACATTTAAAAATAAAAATAGAATGGTATAGTCAAAGTCCAGACCTAAATCTAACTGAGAATCTTCAAAAATGCTTTTCACAAATGCTCCCCTTCCAATTTGAATACGATTTTAGAGTTTTTATGTCGGTAGAAACTTTCCAGTAGAGAAGTAAAGCTAAATACAAACCCAAGCCACATTTTCCTTTTTTTTAATTGAAATAAATCAAATAACCATTTCCCTTCCACAACTTTATGTTAGACTATCTGATAAAAAAATAAAAAAAAAAACAACAGAACGCATAAAATTTCGTTGCAACCGTGAAAAAGTTCAAGAGCTGCACCACAAATCTGGAAGAAACTTCCAGAAAACTGCAAAGATTCTGAAACACTTAAAGTTTCTTTAAATCCAGGCTAAAAACCCATTTTAGAGCCACCTTTGATTAATAATAACTGGAACATTGATCGGTATGTGTGATGTATCTTTGCTTGATGATTCAGATGTAATGTTTAGTGCCTGTTTCTGGTTTCTGCACGATGTTTCTATGGTGTAAAGCACTTTGAGCTGTTTTGTTGCTGAAACCTGCTTTACAAATATAATAAGATGTGAGTAACATTAAAAAGCACTTCAAGTTTCCAGTCATTTGTATTCGTGATATTCTTAGTGTTAATTAATTCCATTTCTGCTTCCTTAAAAACAGAGTTCCAGCTTCAGCCGTGATGTTGTGAATTTTGCGGTAAAGTAGGACTGCGTGAAGCCACCACTAGCGGCGCTCACCCTTGAAGCTGACGTTTCCGAGGTGTAACATGGCCGCCAGCAGCTTGAGGATTTCCTGGAACTGGTCTTCTGAGAAGTTCAGCATCTTCATGGCCGAGCGGATGAGGCTGAGGTCTTTAGCATCGTCTCTGCCTTCGCACACCATGCAGTTGCCCTAAAGGACACAAGAGACTTCGGTTGCGGGCAACTGGTGGATGTCAATGTCGTGAGGGGTGCGTCCGTTTCCCAGAATGTAGTGTGACTATTATTCAGAGTACCTTGGTAATGTAGTTATATTCCTTGGAACGATCAAGCCTCAAAGACTTCCTCTCTTCAGTGCTGATTCCTGCCAACAGGCAGTAAAATATATGGTAGTTTCGCTCCTCTGAGGCCTGAGATGGTGAGAAAAATAAAAGTTTATGGCGACAGAAGAGCAAACCAAATATGCTCGAGCTTTTCTGTTAGAGTGGATTATGATTAATATCATGTTTTTCCTCCTCATAACAGTTATTGAATAATCTCACCAAGCACATTGAAACACCAACAACACACTCCAGAGATATCCTCCGGGGGGTTTTATGAGTTTACAGCACCGACCTGCCCACCACAGAGATAACAGACAGGCAGGATCTGTTTGGACGGAGCTACCTCACCTGATGGCACACTCGGGACTTTTCCAGGAGGTATTGCTCCACACGAGCGCCTTCGATCACCCCATCTTTGTTGAAGAAGATCTCCAAGTACTTGCCGAAGCGGCTGGAGTTGTCGTTGCGGATTGTCTTGGCGTTCCCAAAAGCTGAAAGGAACAGGAAACCATGGTGTTTTTAAAAAAACAAAATAAAAATCCACGACTGCTTTTTTTTGTTCACACGAGCCTAAGGGCAGCTAAGAACGGATTCACACCAGCTTTGTTTAGTCCGCTTTAATAGAACTCTAGTTCGTTTGAATAGAAAGTCCGGTTCGTTTGGTGGAGGTGTGAACGCACAATCCAATTCTGACGGGAACCTAAAACAAGCAAACTCCGGTCCACATCAGTTTGATTGAAGTGAACTCAGGCGTGATTCAAATGCATGTGTGAACGCCGAGCGAACCAGAGACTGCTCTAAAAGCAGGCAGCAGCCAACAACGCAGGGCATTCTGGGTAAATAACACCAAAAACAAACGCTTGTGTCCAGCGATAGCTTGTGGTCTTTTAGCAACCATCCTACAACTGCTCAAATCTGATGCCACTCCATTTTTGTTAACGTTTTCTGAAGCAGGAAGTTGGCACTCAGTGTCTTCTTCTGAGGTTTTTGTGTCGTTTCCTTCAGCGGTTCTTGGTGCAGCGCATCCACAGGTGAGGAGGGAAACAGGTTCTTCAACTAGTTTGTATCGTTTGACACAGTGCAGTGTGAAAGTGAACCGCACCATCTGAAAACGTAACAAACGTTCCAACACTGCTTCCCAATCGAACCAGATCTACCGGACTGTCAGCTGTGAAAACACTCTAAAGGTGCTGCTGCCATACCTTCCAGAATCGGGTTGGACTGCAGGATCTGATTTTCGATCGATTGCTGGGAGAGTTGCCCGCTGACTGCCGCCAAGTACTGCAGGATCAGTTTTGTGCTCTCCGTCTTCCCTGCTCCGGATTCCCCGCTGAAAGAAAAGCAGAGAACATGGATGAACAGGAATAAAAAAGCAAGCGCGGCGTAACCCAAGGCAATGCGCATCAGTCTCTGACCTGATGATGCAGCACTGGTTTCTGAGGTTGCGCCTCATGTTGAAGTAGCAGGACTCAGCGATGGCAAAGATGTGCGGGGGGAGTTCTCCGAGCTTCCGGCTGTGATATAAATTCACCTGCAGAACGGCAGGAGGTTCACACCGGGAACGTGATTGGTGGAGACGGCTGCAGGTTGTGTGATGGATGGAGATAAGAGGCACAAACCTACCTGTTCAGGTGAATATATTGGAAAGTTCTGGTAGGGATTCACTGCCACCAAAACGGAACCGATGAAGGTCTGGAGAACAAAAACAAAAAGATCTGTGGTCAGCAGAAGAAAATATGATTTGGTATGAAGAGAAGGATCAAAAGCTCCTTANACATATCAAATATGATTTAAAAGAACATTTACTTTACAATTTAACGCCTTGAAATTGGGCCTCTGTCTCTTTAAGAAGCTCCTGCTCTTTCTGAAAATCTGCCTTCAGGAAGTAATCACAACATTGCTCCTCTATTAACCCTTTATAATGCTTTTACAAGTGTTGAGCGGAGAAGTAGCCTCTATAATGAGCTCAGTAAGTGTTTGTTAATTTCTGCTGGCTAGTCTGAAGGAGCTAAGTAAGGGAGTCACAGGAGAGAGCTGCTCTGTGAGGCAGAAGCTCGGAACCTGCAGGAGGGGCTTCGTCTGCAAGGCAGGGCTAAGTCCACCCAGGTGTTTTGAACAGCTGAACGGTTGCCCCGGGAAATTAAAGGATTTCTCAAACATGCATGAAAGAATCAAGTCAACACTCCAGGTATGTTTTTGATGAGGGAATAAGATTTTACACAATACTGCCCCTTTAAAACACGAAGCGTAAAAATCACTAAAGATCCCACCAAGTAACCGATTACTTAAGAATATGTCGAAATGAAAAAGCTACGTTTGTAAGGACTGCTGGTCAGATGGTAATGACCAGATCCTCCTTATGATGTCCTCATGTATAAAAATAATTCAATTAAGGTATACTTTCTTTTCATATATACTGTCAAGGTTTCCATTAAACTGATCTTGAAACTGTGCATCAACTTGATTCTATAAAAATTACATCAGCAACAACATGGTTACTAAAACAACTGAGTTCAAATTATAAAGAATAATGCATAAATACATACTTTTAGTGTTTAAAATGCATCCAAAAAATGAACGAAAACTCAGTATACCATCATTATAATTGATGATATAATCTGTTGACACTGAGCCACATTTCTGAGAAGTAATTAATGTTGGTTCTTACAGCATCTGTGTCATTTGGAAAGTGGACTTTATAGAAGATCTGAGTGCTGTTCTGCTGGATGGCCTCCACCTCTGCTTGATGGGGAGGAAGTGTCCTGGGCGCTTTACTGAAGGGGCAAAAACACTTAGATTAATTAATCTGACGAAACAGAATGTCTTAGCAGATGAATGGAAGCAAAGTAGGACAAATATAAATCAGTTTTTGGCTAAATCGTCCTAAAAAATATTGTCAAAACACCAATGGAAACAAGTAAAATAATCAGCAGTAACAGGAAGGATTTGACTCTTCTGCTGGCTAGTCTGAAGGAACATTTAAATATTTTTATTTATACTTCCTTTACATTGTTTTATTATCCTTTAGAAATACTGTCTATCAGAAACAACATTTCTTGTTTGAAAGAAAATAATTTGAAAAAACAAAACAAAAAACTGACAGGCATTTGACTACTTTTAAGTTTAGGAAAAAAGCAGAGGAAAACATTTACAAAAAACATACTCCACAGCCCCAGACCCACATATTATCTAGCTAGCTAAATAGCTAAGTAGCTGCATAGCTGTGCACCTACCTAGCTATGCAAAAACATAGCTACCTACCTATAGCTACTTAGCTAGCTATGTAGCTATATAACTAGCAAAACAGATAGCTCAATAATCTAGTCCTTAGTCATCTTAAACCTTTCTGTCATGAAAATATTTTGTATTAGCTGGCAGGTTGTGTCTAGATTTAAAAATGATTTGTGCAGTTTTGTAAGAGGAAGTCCACCAACTTCAGAGAAAATTATTTAGATAATAGCATGTTAGCGTGTTCCAAAGTCCAACCATATTAGAGTCAGTCTGTGTCTGGACAGTCTGCAGACCAGATGAACATCCCAAACTGTTTTTTTTCTCTTTTTTGTTTAAGAGGGCCATGTTTGGTAGACCCCATTGTTTTCTCTGTTGGGAGACACTAAGTTGTCAAAATGCTGATTTTCCCAATGGGAATTAATTTGTCACACAAAAAAACTGTTACTTTTTACTTTTTTTTTAACAGATTTGATCTCTGGTGGTTTTTGATGCATTTAAATTGTAAAGGGTTTTTTTTTTTCTTTTTAAAAAAAAGTAAAGTGGGAGGATATAAATGCCTATTTATCCTTCATCACACATTATCCTGAGGCTGACCTGGAAAAATCCTGAAACCTCTGTAAGCAGCCAGCAGCCAGAGGGTCCCTGGGCCGTGACTCCAGGAAGCGCTGCGCGTGTTTCCTTAATCTGGGACCGGGCGGGAACAAGCCTGTACACATCCACATCAGCTGCCACCCACGATCCACACTCATCCTTACGGGTCACACGGAGAAAGCAACCCACAAATACAAAAGATTAAATGTGTTAACTTTTTAGTTTATGAAGCTTTTTTTTTATGTTTTTATTTTTTTTTTATCAGATTTGTATCAACTGAGGAACACCTGCTGTTATTGGTGGTCATCTGTCTCATTATCTGGCAGTAGATTTCATCTTGCAGCTCCTCATGCTTAGTGGCTGAACCGAAGATCTGGTCAGTCAGCTCTGTGGGACTTCGAGAATGTTTGATGGGGTAGTCGCCCATGTACTTCAAGATGGGTGAGAGAGCGGGTCAAGGACTCACACTGTCCGTGTTTAAAATAAGTCTAAGGTGTTGTTCTGTGGAAAACTATTCATAAAAACAAAATACGCTCATGAAGCGCTGACCCTTAACACCTGGAAACTTTTCAGTTTTTGCTCATATAATGCCGACATCATCTAATCCGTCTTTTTTTTTTTTTTCCTGCAAAAACTGACTGTCAGTTTCTTTTATTTAAGCACTAATAATAATAAATAAGCATATTATTTTTCAGAGGATATCAATGAAGGCGTTGCAGGCCATGTTGCTGAGTTCTGGATTGTTAAGCAAACTCTTCAAGAGTGGCTGTTTGATGGGCTCCTTGGAGAAAATCCACAGCCTCTCCTTGTTGGCGCCCTTGGAACCACGGCCGCCGCCCTTACCGACTGATCTGAGAGAGGAAGGCGAAACGGTGTCAGCAGGTCAGCAGAGTCATGCAGAGTTTCTCTGAAACACGTGGATGCTACTTATTTTTGTGTCAAAATGAGTGCCGTCAATTGATGTTTTTTTTAATCAGAACAATCTCACTCTGACACTAAAATGAATCACTATGCCTCACTTTGTAAGCGTGAAATATAAATATAAATATGCATGCAACTGTGATTCTTGCAGGAACGATGCCCAGGGTAAGCCCCTCCTTCTGCAACACTCCAACTAATTAAAATGCAAGAAATTATCTGATTTTTAATGTAGTCCCTTAGTACTCAGCAGCAACCAAGGGAAACTTACTCCACTTCGCATGTATACATGCTTCCCTGAGCAAGTAGCAAACTTGCTCAGGGAACAACTGACTGACAAGATGGATTTTATTTTCTAGTTCTCGGGTGTTCCGCCCCTTTCTGATGCGCCCTGGGCGACCGCCCAAATAGCCTTTATCAAAAACCGCCACTCTATGTATGTTTTCAAAAAAAATGTTTTATTGTCTCAAACCAAACCTGGAAAACTCTCAGCTTTCCAGGTTTTTATATTCAGGAAGGTTTAATAGAAGTTCTAAACGTTAACTTAGAAATGTTCCTCTTTAGGTCAAGACAGGCAGTTTGGTTAATCTACAATATGTTACATTAACGCATTAAAATGTTCAGATTAAAAAAGTATGCATCAACATGAACAGATCCAGCCAATTTTCCAGCCTTTTTTATCAGTTTATGGATATTTTAAATTTAAATCCGAAGAGTTTACATTAAATTTACCACGGGGGGAAATCTCTCTCACACACACACACACACACACACACACACACACACACATACACACACACACACACACAGACAAAAACCACAAAAAAATCTGCCTTGTTACCTGAAATTCTCAAGAGCAAACTCCTTCAAAGAGACGGGAGCCACCGTCTCTTCGACCAGAGGGACAATGGTCGGGACGGAGGCTTTCCGCTGCTTCGGGCTGAGCATGGTCTGTGGAGGGGGAGAGGAAGCGGATCGGGTTCACCACACAGGCAGAGTCATGTGAAGCAGAGTGCCGAACACTCCCAGTGAGGTTATGATAATAGTTAGAATTTCATCACGGGTTTTCTAGTCGGCATCCGATCTAAAGAGTTGGATGAAGTTCTGTTTTCCATCCATGGAGGCTTAGTTTGCCGTGTGGGATCTTGTTGTCAATATATTGTCAGAAAGACAATCTTGTAAAGAAATAACCAAATTGGTGAAGGTCACTTTACCAGCATGTCCTCAGGGGGTTCGGTCAAAGTCGGCAGAAACTCCATCTTGTCCTTGTAAACCACCCCGCTACTTTTGGTCCTCTGGTTGACGGCTCGGAGCAAGTTGCTGTCCGGCGGATAGCCGTCTTTTTCCACCAGCAGCAGGTCGCCCCGCTTACAGACCAGGTAGACGGGATCATCTGCAGGTGGATGCGAGAACGTTAGAGTTCGGAGATCGAATCGGTCGGCCTGGAAACGACCTGGGGGAATTAAAGACGCCTCACCTTGTTTGGGGACGTCCTGCTGGACCACAGCGTACACGGAGCGCTGCTTCAGCCCGTTCACGTTGTACTGCATCATCTTGGTCATGTCCGCCACGTCCTGGCACCTCAGGGTGTACTGTCCTCTGAGCGTGTCCACGCTCACCGACTGGTCGCTGTCGCTACACGCGTCAGAAACGGCAAAGGTTTTAAATCTGCGATGGTTTTTAAAAAGCACACAAAGAAAAACGCTCCACAGAGACAGAGCTTTACCTCGCCATCTGGACTTTCTTCACTTCTACGTAGGGAATCTCCAGCAGGAGCTTGTCCCTTCTCTCCATGAAGACGATGCTTTTCCAGTTTACGGCCACAAAAAATCTGCTTTTGGGCAACGGGGGTCCTGCGGATGAACGGCAGGATGCAAACTGTTACTGTCGGCAATTCTAAATGGCTGTGGAGGTGTAGTGAAGAGGCCAGAGGTTGTTTTGCAGGAGCTGCAGAGATCCACTCTGCAAAAACAGAATCTTACCAAATTTATTTTGTCTGTTTTCTAGTGCACTTAGAAATAGGACAAAAATAACTTACAAGTTACTTCATCAAAAATACAGGAATTTATTTAAAGTAAATAATTCCTGAATATTGATGAAAAAGTACTAGCTGTAAATGAAATAACCAGCCAGTGAAACAAGACATTTTAACTTATAGTATGAGGAAAAATGTTTTGTTCCACTGGCAGATTATTTCACCAACAACTAGAACCTTTTAATCAATATTAAGAAATGACTGACTTAAAACAAGCCCATATTTCCTGCTGGAAAGCTACTTGTAAGTTAATTTTGTCAAGTGGTTCAAGTAGTAGTAGGAGCTAGACCAAAAGTACTTGATGAGATTTAGTGTTTGCATATCGAAGCATTTTCATGTGTTTATAATGGCCCAGTTAAAGTGCAAGCTAATTTTGTAATAATAAAAATGTCTGGATTTGCAAAGAGAGAATCTAAAGAAACTTGCTCCTGTTTTTATTCACATATATTTGAAAGTTTATAATGAGTCTTATAGGCAGGAGATGCACAGTTAATTACTGATTGCTCCTTTCAATTTATTCGAATTTTTCATTTTGCATAAACTGCTTTTATGATTTTTTTTTACACAGTATAAGATGATCTAATTTTTGTGGAAATGACAATCCTCCAACTTTCCCATTACATAATAGTTGGAACATGGCAAAATGAGGAGGGTTATAAATACCTCTGGAAGGCGCTACATGACAGGAAATATGTTCTGCACGGTTTTGTAATTTTGCTCCTACGATGCTTTGAGCTGCGTCTTTAACAGGGCGAGTTCCGTCCACCGACCTGACGTCATTGTGACTTCGTAAAGCTTGGAAAAGTCGAGCGGCCAGTTCTGCCGGGCGATGTCCACCACGTCTCCTTTCACCTTTTCCGCCCGCAGTCTCCCGTTGTTGTAGCTCTCCTACAAGAACCGAAGTCTGAGCTCAGCTCATGATTACGTGGATTTCACTGCAACACTCAGACAGCTGCTCTGTGCCTTCACCTTTGAGAGTTCTGCCGTGATGAGATCGATCCACATCGTCATGGACCTGCTCTCGATCCGCGTGGTTGTGATGCACTCCTGGACCACACTCCGCACCCTCTCTCTGGTGGGCTCCAGGGAGCCGAACTGGACAAAGTAGTGCATCGCAGCCAGCTGGACGTATTCGTCCTCCTGAGGAATGCAGAATGTTTTTTATTGCATCACATAATCTATTCATTTACTTTTTTTTTAAGTCTGTGTTGGACTGAGAAAGATATCAATAAATGTGACATTTGTTTCTTTAAAGCGGCAAAAACAAAATGAGTATTTCCTTTTCAGCACGAGTCCCATGTCTAACTTTTCTCATTTTATCAACCACAAATGTCAATGTGTTCTGTAGAAAGAGGAAGGATACATAGTTGTCAAAGTTTTTGCAAAGCTTTCAGCCTGATTTACCCCCCTAAGTAAAATCCAGAGCCACTGTTTGCTTTTACAAGTCACTTCATTCATTGATAGAGTTCAACTGTATGAAATTCAACCTCAGTATAAAACCATTAAGGCCTGAGAACATTAGTGAACCAACAGCAGTCGTGTCTGCCAAGGAACACAGGAGACAGGTCAGGGATAATAGCAGTAGTTTAAAGCAAAGTTAGGTCATGAAACAAAAACCCAGGCTGTGAATATTTATCGATACAGTTCATCAGAAAATGGATTATGGCAAAACTGTAAACCTAGAAGCCCATCATAACCAATTATTGCCGTACCAAGTCACCCATTTTCATGACTTGGATGAAATTAACGTCACATCATCTGTTTTTGACTTCGGTCATCCTGTCCACACAACTTCAAATCAGAAATTGAGGAATTTATTTTTGCTGTTTCTGAGTCTCAACGGTCGTTTTACTGATTAGCTTTAGCTTCGGCAATTTTTTTTATGTGCTAAGCATTAGCTTGTGCTGTTTCATGTGTTTAAGGTGAGCAGAGCTAAGATTCTTGTAACGTGAATTAGTGGTTGGTGAACTTTCTGTTTCTACTACTTCTCACAATTTTAGTGCAAACATCTACTGACCATTAAAACCATTTTGGAAAAAAAAAAAAAAGGAAAAAGGAAACAGAAGATCAGGAAAACATGTATGATTTCTATAGTTCAAAATATGTAAGTTATGATTTGACACCAAACACGCTAATCTAAAAAATCTTGAATTTTCCAGTGGCTAACGTCAATCCCCTGGGAACCTCTGCTCTAAGTTAGGTTCTCGTATCTGCATCTGACAGATATTGCTGAAATATTCAATTATCTGCTGCTCTACAATGTTTCATTAATTCAATTTGTCAACTTAACCAAATCTCTACAACCAGTCTGAAGCTGCAGGAATACGTTTCCCCTTCAGGAACAGTGAAAACAGAAGCTTGTCTTCAGCCTCTCACCTTCTCACTGACGTATTCTCCAGACTTGATGCCCTTGATGACCTGCTTGTAGATCAGATCCGTGCTGACTGCGTCCTGGTCGCAGTCGTGCCACGGAGAGAACAGCTCCTTGCGGATGGAGAGGCTCCAGGGCGTGTCCTTCTCCTCTCTGCCCTGCCTCCTCATTTCCTGCTCGCACTGAGACACGGCATCCAACACGTGGTTCTTCCCGCAGGATCCCAGAGACCACATCTGGAGACAAAACACCAGCATCGATATAACAGCGTGATAGGGCAGGTAGGAACACTGAAGCCGCAAGACCTAAGAAGCTCCCAGGAACCTTTTCGTAGAAGCTGATGTAGACGGAGAACCCATAGGTGTCCTTGAGTCCGATCTTGTTAGCCACAGCCTGGCAAACTTCTGAGGAGGTGGAGGCTGAATCCAGCTGCACTTTGATCGTTTCACCATTCATTAGTGTCACCGACGAATCAATGGGCTCTTTGTTGGTGGCGGCCTGAGGTCATAGATGATGATGTGTGAAAATGACCGAAAGAGTCACTCTACAACCAAATTCATCAGGATGCAGGACTTTACCTTCAGCTCTAACCAACAGGGCAGCTCTTTTCTCTCTCCGTTGGCTACTATGCGATGCAGCCTCTCAATGCAGTACTCTCTGTAACCGTATGGACCTCTTTGGAGGAAGCTCTCCAAACACTGCGGGACAGAGGAGAGCAGAAAACATGGAAAACGATGAGAAACATTGGCTCTAGAATGGAAAACCTGTGGTGGTGGCGTTTGTAAAGTTACACGGTAAAAAAAAGCAACAGCAATAATTTGGTTCATTTCACCTCAAAGTTATTCATTCATTCATAAATGTCACAGATTCAAGCTAAATATTTAGTAAGCAAGCTGCATATTTAGCTTAAAGCTAAATATTTAGCTTGCAAACCAAACAGTTACTTTGCGACTAAATATTTAGCTATGCTAAATATTTAACCGAGCTTAACTAGCTGTTTAGCTCCAAACTAAATATTTTGATGGCAAGCTAAATATGCTATCTGAAAACTAAATAATTACTTCAAACTAAGTATGTAGTAAAACTAATTATTTAGTTTGAAGCTTAATATTTAGCTTTCTAATGCTAAATAAAAAAATATTTAGTTTGCAGATTAACTAAATATTTAGGTTACTTAGATTGCTAACTAGATATTCAGTATGGAACTAAATAGTTAATTTGTCAACTAAATATTTAGCTTTCTAGTCAATTTAGTGTGAAACTGTGATATTTATGAATGAATGAATGAATGAATGAATGAATGAATGAATGAATAACATTGTGAAACTATGACTTTGAAAATGAACTCCCATTTTTCTTTCTTTCAACAGGCTAAAAAAACAAATTTCTGCTGCTAATTCTTGACTGCCACTCCAGAGATGTAACTGAATTATTTATATTAAGAACATATGTTGCTCTAGCTGGATGTTATTAAGTCATCAAATCTTAAAGGGGAAAATAAAGTCACATCTTGCCATTCATAGCTTTGGTACTATTAAAACAACAAACCTAAAGGAATTTACAAAAAAAAAAAGTAATGCGTAACTGTGAATAACTAAGAAAAGGACACGTTTTTTCAACTTTTGCTGCAGGGGCAGCTGCATATCCTTTGGGTTGTGAACTCTACAAGCATTGCGCATCTAGAGCAGAATTTGACGTAGAACTGGTCACTTAGACTGAATCTGACTGAGTAATGTGTGAGGAAGGATGGATGTAAAAGCTCCGGAGACTAAGAGAACCGATCCTGAGCGTTGTTTTCTTTCCAAAATAGCTCTGATTTACTCAATTTAGACATCCTTAAACAGAAGGACTCAGGTCTTGACTAGATCATGCCACACACATGTGATTTTTTTCTCAGTCATCACATAGTTGCTCAAGCTACATGTTTTGGGTCCTTGTCCTGCTGGAAGGTGAACAGTTTCTTCCAGGACACCGTCACAACATCAACTGGAGCTAAATTACACTTTAAAGTAGCTAGTAGCTACTTTTTTAAACCCAGTGAACATAGTACCACATCTGAATGTCTGAGCAGTGACTGCTGACCTCCATGAAGAGGCTCGTTGGAGGGAAGATCCCCAGACAGAGGGAGAGGAGAGCCCAGCCTTGCATGCAGCTCTTCCTGTTCCTGTTGTTCACCAGCTGTTTGCAGATCTGACAGTAGATCTCATCCCTAAAAGTTCAAAGGAAGGTCAGAAATATATATATATATATTTTTTTTTTTTTTAAACTACCGCTACTCTCCACCAAAACATAATGTTTCACCAGCTGCGTTCACATTTTACCTTATGCCTTGCCGTGACATGCCATATCCAACGATAATGTGCAGCTTTTCCAGCTGCGTGAGCTGCCGATACAGCGTCGTGCTCTCTCCCACCAGAATGTCCTCGTCCTCGGTCAGGTTCTCTGGCTGAGAAATATGAGGAAACAAAACAGAGAAGTTATAAACGCAAATAATACCGAGAAAAAGAACCAACTGGAAGAGAGACAAACATGGTTCAAACCTCCTCCAGGATGGCTGAGGCTTTTCTGTTCCCAGCGCCAAACTTTTTCTTGTTCTTCCTCAGGATTTTCTGTTCAGAAATGTGTGGATAAAGATGAAATAACGACCACTGATAAAAGAAAATGTTTTTATTTATTTTTCTTATTTCTTGTTTCTCAGGAGCTTACCTGATCCAGCCCCACCAGGTTGCTCAGCCTCCGGCCTTGCCTGCCTGGCAGCAGGCGGGACAGGGTGCTCTGGGACATGGTGCTGGAATGCTGAGATAGGGTGTCTGGAGATTTCTGCTCCGGTATGTCGCCCATGAACCGCATGATGATCCAGGACACGGTCAGAGACGCCTGGCGGAGGGAGAACACTGAGTGTGAGGGAGATGTCCAGTAGACTCGGTTGGATTGGGGAGCAAAGTTGCAACGTTTGTTATGTTTTCACACTACATTGTCAAACAGATTAAGCCCTTTGGAAACCCTGTTCCCCTCCTCGCCTGTGGGGGCGCTGCACCAAGAACCACTGAATGAAACGAGGAAAACCTTAGAAGAAAGCATGAACAGAGCTTCCTTCTTTGCAAAATGTACAAAAAAGTGGAGTATTTTAGCGGCTGTAGGATTTCTCGTTTGTGGTTGATAGAAGACTATTAGCTGTTTCCCAGCTAGACTCTCATGCTTGTTTTGGTTCTATTTACCCACAATGCCTAGCACTATTGTCTGCTTCCTGCTTTTGGAGTAGTGTCCAGTCTGCTTGACGTTCACATATGCATTCGAACCGCGCCGGGGTTCACCTCAACCAAACCTAGACCTGGGTTTGTAGGTGGACAAGAGTTCGATACGTTCTAGACAAACGAACTAGAGTTCAGTTAACATGGTTGGTGCGAAAACACCCCGAGATATTAATACTGCCGCCTCGTCTCACCAGGGCGTCTGCTTCGTCCTCGTGGTGCAGCAGCGGCTGCTTCAGCCTCTGTGCGGTGTACTTATGGTCCTCGTCTTTCTGGAAGTGGCGCTTGCTGAAGTTGTAAAAGGAGAATATATCGGTCTCGTCGTCAAAGCCGTCATCAATCTCTTCCTCTTCCTCCTCGTCCAGCGACGGCGTGGAGCTCGCCGAGTTAGAGGCCGGCGTGACGACGACCGTCATCTCCTTCGAGCTGTGAAGGCTTTCCTTGTCCTCGTCCTACTCAGAGGAAACAGACGGTCAAAGGAAATGTTATGGACAACTAATAAAGCAGTGGTGGATCCCCGTAACACAACAGAGTAGTCGCCTGACCTCATTGTCTGATCTTTTGTCTTCTGCGTCTTCATCAAAGAGTCGGAGGTTTTTATTTGAGCCGTCCTCCGATTCAGAGTCACTGGAGCTTTCCGATTCATTAGATTTCTCCGCTTCACTAGATTTCTCCGCTTCACTAGATTTCTTCGATTCGTGAGATCGGCCAGATTTTTGTGATTCTATGTCGGCCTGCTCTTCAGCGACTTGCATCAGCCGCTGATGGAGTTCCTCACCGAGATCCTCTTCCTCCTGCCTCTCCATTTCTAAGAGCAAAGCCTGATGGGCGATTTCTTCTCTCTTCTGCCGGTAGTCTTTCCTCGCCCGGTAGCCTCGCACCTACGGTCAGTTCATCACAAGAAATTGCAGTTAAAATATTTGAAGGGTGAAATCCACCATAGAATATTTAAATATGAATAAGATAAAGAGGAACACACTATGTTTTCAAAGGACCACCAGAAAGAAAACGACAGGATTATTCATATGATAGGAGGAAGCCAAGTTGAGCCTGCCGAGGGCTTTGATGTGTCGTTCACGAGCGATTCGATTCTTTTTAACGGCTCTTTGCTGGTCTCAATTAGTGAGAAATGTTATTTGTTTTTTACTACTCTGCGTGCTTGTGTTAGGCCTATCGCGATAAACAATAAAGCAATAAATCGCATAATAAATTAAAATGATAGACCTCATTTTAATTTGTCGGCTTTATCGTTTCTTCCTGCCTTTTTGTTTTTCTATTGATGACACTGGATGAAAAAAGGCTCAACTCCACTGACCCTCCTTTCCTCATTTCCTTAGCGTAAGGGAGGAGTGAACTGTTGCATCAGGTAGTCAGATAAATCAATCTTCTCTATCTAAGTGAGTCTTCAAAAAATATTATTGTTTATCGCAATAATTTTTGAGACAATTAATTGCTCAGCTAAATTTGTTATCGTGGCAGGCCTGCTTGTAAAGCTTTGCTTGCACTTCAACAACTATTTATTTATTTATTTATTCAAAATATTTCATTGGTAAATAAATACAATTGATAGAAATGGATGGATAACTTTTGTATTTAGTGGTGCAGAAGAAGATCTTTTTGTTTCTGCCAAAGCAACTCAAGTTTAACAGGATGAACAACAATAAGGGAGTTAAGACACTAATATTTTCATTTCAGATTGTGCTGTTGTGCGCCAACTTCAAGTTAGGTTTGTTAAACGGGTGAAGTGGTCCTCACCCTGGAAAAAGTTTGAGAAACACTGACTTAAAGGTTTGCGAAGTTGCATCTAAATGAACTGCAGAACTTCTGGACGCAATGTGCTTTGGACAGATAAGAGCAGATCCAGAGGGCCAAGTCTGAAGAAAGCCAAACGCAACATGTCGGCACAAGCAAACACTGGCAAACCGTCGAGCACAGTGGTGGGAAAGGCCCTCGGCTCTTTGCAGCAAATCGATTGGCTTTAGCATGTCGACGCATTTCAGAAACAGTCGAGAAGTTGTTTAGTTCCAACAGCACAGCGATCCCAAACACAGCGGCAAATCTATGAGAGGAAAACTTGAATGAAGGTTTACTAACGTCACTAGTCGGTATCCAGACTTCAGCCTGGCCTGAGCTTTAAATAAATGTCTCCAAGACTCAATGGACTGAAGCGTTGAGTGGGGAGGGTGGGACGAAATCCCTCCACAGTTGTGTGAGGCTGATAAAGTCATGTCTGGCTTTATAAATAGTGACAGTGTGTCGTCTGCTTCGTGTTTTTGGACACCTGAGGGTAGAGTTCAATGGTTTTTAGAACCTTTTTAATCTTATTTATCCACTTTTGTCCTGATCTGTAAAGCTCCATATTTGGTAGAGGGTGCACTTAGGCTTGTCGCGATTAGCAATGAATAAATTAATTCATTGTATTGAATTGAAACAAGCTCAATAAATTCCATTTGCATGATGATCAGCTAGGCCCCTTTTTTGAAGGGCAACTTTGTTTACAGAAACTTTATAATTAATTTTATTTGTTGTTCCTGTAGTTTTGTTTTGTTATTATTGTTATGATTTTGGATATTTAAAACGTCTTCCAGTTCCCAGTGCCAATAAGATTGTTCATTAAATTTCAAGTTGACTGATTTTTGAGAACGAGTTCTTGCGTTGTTATTATTATGTCTTTAGCATTAGATTACTTGAAAATTGTTGTTTATCGCGAAAACTTCTCGGACAATTTATTGTCCAGGAAAATTTGTCATGGTTACAGGCCTGGGTGAGTTTTTGTTTTCTCGTGGTCACTCGGTATTCGGAGCACATGCCTGGCTCTGGATGACGACGGCAGCCGCTCGCCGTCTCTGGAACTGAGATTTCAACTTCCGACCGCGGACCTTTGACACCAGGCGCCCGAAACCCTGCTGGATCTGAAAAAAACAAAACGGAACAAAAAAAAGTTAGCAAAAATAGGTCGATCTCAGCTTCAGTGAGTAAGGTCCACATTCCAAAGGTCGACTGGAAGCTAGAAACCATCAAACCTTCTTCTGCACCACCCTCTCTCTGTAAGCTCTCCATTGCTTCTGCAGCACCACGGCCGCACCCCGTTTCCTCAGGAAGAGCTTTCTGAAAAAGCAGATTCGATTCGTTGAATAAACATTTCTCATGATCAGCATCTCTTCACGTGTTCTTATGTAACATCTCGCTTATCCAGGCAACATAGCTGGCAGTAAATCACTATCTGTAGATGTGCTGCAGTGATATTCCTATCAGTTATTGCGAGTGGAGAGAGGAAAGGGGAGGGAGGGAGATAAATTTAATTGGGCTGTTCACATTTCGGTTTAAGATTTCAGCTCTTCTTGCTGCACCTGTCTTTGATTCCCAGCATAACCCTCTGGATCACCACGGCCACCCTGCTCAGTTCTGCTTCCCGGAGATTTTCCAGAACAGCGTCGTGGGCATCCTGGGAAAAAAACAGCAAAAAACTAATGATTTAATTCAGATGATTCTGATTTTTTTTCTCAAAGAGTTTTGGATTCAGATAACAAAGTTTCAAAACTGACATAATCAGACAGAGCAAAGGGTGTCAAAATCATTTTCATTTTAGGGAAAATCAAAGTGAACCCATTCACAAACTGTCAAACTTTTACTTTCTTTTAATTGAAGTCTTTTTAAAATGAACTATTATTGATCGTCTTTTCACATTGATCAGTCCCTCTGGGATTTCACTTTTTTTTTAATGATGATTTTTATTTTTATTTTTTGCAATATTTTTTTTTGAATTTTCCAATATCTGCGCTTACATGATTGTAAATGTGACTTTTTCCTACTTTCCACTTGATTACAGATGGTGACTTGAGGCAGCAGTGTCGTAAAAGTAAGAAATACCGCCCCCTGAAGGTGGGAGTTAGCAATCGCTTAAAGGGGCAGTATTATATAAAATCGACTTTTTTGAGTTTTACATCAAAAAAGATTATGTTATTCCGTCATCAAAAACAGGCCTGGCTTTATTTGCTTTTATTCTTTCATGCATGTTTGAGAAATACTTTAATCTCTATGGCGATAGAGCTCCTCCTCAGAGCTGCAGTTTCTGAGTTTCCGCCTTACAGAGCAGCTCCTCCTCTCATAGCAAATAGCAAACACCTGGTAAAACTCCACATCTGCTCTTTATACGAGCTACTTCCCAGTGCTACACTGGTAAAAACATTAAATGGTTAATAGAGGAGCCATGTTGTGATGACTTCCTGAAGGCAACGTTTCTGAAAGAGCAGAAGCTTCTTAAAGAGACAGAGACTAAATTTGAAGGTGTTGAATTACAAAGTCAAATTTCCTTTAGGTCATATTTCATCAATATAGAATTTTTATAACAACTGAAGATAACATCATTACTTCAGTTGTGTGGCTGATTTTGCAGAACAATCAGTCGTTTTGATTGTTCTGCAAAATGGCTGGAAAATTGTTTCTGACCATTTTTGTGAAAGACTTTCAATAAATCACAGTTACATGCGAAAAAATGCGGGGATCTGTGTTGACACTGAAACACTGGAGGAACTGAATGATGTAATTTGGCAATAAACAGATAGAAAAAACTGCAGTGATTTGACTGATTCATAAACTGTACACCAGATTTTAATCTTATTCTTTTCGTACCTTTAGAAAGATTTTCTTCTTTCCAATTTTCCACTCGTCCCTTCCTTTGATTACAGCCTTGCAGATGGCTTCACAACAGACTGCGGCGTCGGTCTGTGGGGAGAGTCACGCAATTTTATGTTACATATTCACGTCCACAGTTCCTACCGCCCATATGAAACCGTTTTGGGAGAAAAATTGTTCAAAGTCCAGGAATAAAAAAGGTGACTCAACGGTTTTGGGATCGCAGACGGTGGTCTTCAGCAGGACTCGGTAGCGGCTCAGGAAGTCCTCAAATTTGTGACGCACGGGATACCCAAGCTTCCTGATGCGGATGGTGTCCATCATGCCGGAGTACCTCAGCTGGCGCATGCACAGCTCCCGGTCAAATTTCTGCAAGGGAAACGGAGTGAGTGAAGATTCATGTATATTTTCTTTCTTTGAAGCACCAAGAAATTGGTGCCTTGTCTGAAATCAGACAGATTTGAGGAAACGTGACGTGGCACCGTGTCGCTTCACCAACACTCTTCAGAGTGAAAGCTGTGACTGAGCAAAGACTCGATGGAAGCTGTAGTTTCAGAATGAGAGAGGTAATGAAAATGAAATCCAAAGTGTCAAAGAGATGCGACAGATCAGAACTTTCAGCAGAAAACGCATGGCAGGCAATAAAGTTTTCATTTCTTCCTCTTTTGATTGAAGGATTATAGTTGTAACAATCGCACAACCTCGCTGATAAATGATCAGGGCGGCACCAGTGGGATTTGTACCCAAAGATTTAGAACCATGACACTAGGATATACTTAAACAGTCTGTTTTATCCCATGCACACAGAGCTCCGTTTATCCACACTGAAGACCATCCGTGTGTTTGCCGTGCGTTATCTGTGCTGTGGCGGCGGACGGTCGCTCACCTTGGACTGCTTGTCGTTGTTGGGTTTGAAGCAGCGGATGAAGAAGGGCTGGCAGACGGACAGGGCCTTCATCAGGGAGTCCAGAGACACTCGGAACTGACCGCTCAGCGTCGGCATTTGCTTGCGTTTGTCGTTCTGCAGCTGCGGAGACAACAAAAGGAAAGCTTAGGACGCCAGTATCCGTGGAAACAAAGTAACTTGGGGAAGATAAATGAGAAGTCGAGGAACATTAGGGGTTGACGAATCTGGCAGATTTTGATCTGATTTCCGATATTTACAAATAGGACCTTAAGCAGAGATTTAAATCTCTTAATATATGCAGGTTGTATGTGATAATATTACTTACTGTTAAATTAATTTAATTCTATTAATGCAATTTCCTGGTTTATTTTGGGAGTTTTTTGTATTTAATTGTGTAAAATAAATAGAAAACAACAGTTGTGGTGTTACTGATATCTGTTGATATCAGGTATGAAGCTGAAAGGAAGACATGGCTTCCTACCCGTGGTGAGTTCTGCGGCGACAAGATGAACTTTGCGTTTTTAGCTGCCTTCAGTCCGTTGGTTGGCATGTCCTTCTCAAAGATCTCCCGGAGGAGCTTATTGGTGGAGACGCCGATCGTTTTAATGATGTCATAACTGACTCCGTCTCTGTTCTTTTCCAGAAATCCTACAGAGGGAGGAAAACATTAATAAAAATATCATCTTCTTATTCCGAGAAGTCCAGCATCACGATTTATTAATTTATTTATTTTTGCTTAGCGGTTTGCGTTACCGTTGGTGTTGTAGTAAACGGGGCCGGCGAAGTGGCGAATTCCAAAGTCTGTTTCGTGTTCGCGCTTGGAACCGATGTAGTCCTTGTCTCCTTGGTGTTCTTTGTTCAACTTGGTCAGCAGGGTGGAGTCTGTCCCCTGTGGCATAAGCAGAGTGAAAACTGAGAAGTGGTTTTCTTAATCATTTTAGAAGTGTAGACCCAAGGCCCGCTCGGCGTACCTGCGGAAAGTGGCTCTCTTCGTCGATCAGAGCGAGCACGTTGCACCGCTTCCCGGCCAGAAGTTCCAGGACTTTCTGGTTGTCGGTGAACTGGATGTTGTTCCACAGCACGCCCTCTTTCTGGTACTCTTTCTGCTCCAGCTTGAAGATGTGGGCCACGAAGAACTGCTGCAGCTTCTCGTTAGCGAAGTTGATGCAAAGCTGCTCGAAACTGGTAAAAGAAAAAAAAACAAAAAAAAAAACACTTATAAGATATACTGTAACCGTAGCGAAGTTTGTAAAATTCAATAGCAAGCGGAAAAATCTTTCGACCTGTTTGTTTGGAAGTTCTCAAAGCCGAAGATGTCGAGCAGGCCGATGGACAGGAGCGAAGAACTGGGTTTGTCGGACAGTTTCTCATAGATGACACTGTTGATTTTTCCAACGATCCATATGAAGAGTTTGTTGTAGATTGCCTGTGAGAAAAAAAAATCACAGAATAAATAAAAGACGTTTTTAGTGACGCACCGATCCACTTTATTCACTTCCAGCTTAGTGATAAAATCACACTTCTTTATGTAAACAGTTTTACGAAGAAGCTGATGTGTCATTCAAGGCAATATTAATGTTTATGGGGCTGTGACTGCTGCGTCATGCAGCCACAGCCATACAGTCACCTTAAAAAAATGCAAAGAAGTTATAAAGATATAATTTTTTTTACATTTCACTGAGTAGCTCTTTCCGTCAAGGCAGTTGGTGCTCTAAGACAGATTTAACTGGCTCCCTTTGCTTATACGATGGACCATAACACAGTTGTGCCATTGTTGTCCTGATTTAGGGCTCAATAAGGAAACAGACGGCTGTGATTTATAGTCCGTGGCTAAACTTTGGTACCTTCACGAAGGCGTCCCTGCAGTCGGTGGCCTGCTCGGCGCTGAGGGCCTTAGTGACTCGCTCTCTGTTGGTCATAAAGGAGCGATGCGTCAGACTGTCGGCCAGGACGGACCTTTGCACCTGTCGGGCGAGCGCATGTTAAAATCCAACCAGGAGCGGCGGCGTATTTACAGCTAAGAGGACGTGTGGACGCCGGTGGCCCGGCCGCCTACCTGCAGCAGCGACGAGGCGATGGTGAAGTTCTCCGACTCGCCCACGTCACTGATTTCCAGGTTCTGGATGACGGAGCCTGGTCGCATGCAACAAAAAACAAAACAAAAAAACACACAAATGACTACAATGGCATGAACTTGAACCACCACGAATTTTAAAAGTGTGTATTGTTATTTTACTAAATGATAAATAGTCATGAAGTGAATTTAATTCTATAAAACATTTCAGCTTGGTTCCGTTTTAAAGCTTACAGCTCATTCCAGATACGGTGTGAGGGTGTAACTTTACTGTGTCACAATCTGTAGGGGCCAGTAAAATTATGTTTTTATTGCTCCTAATGGAGGATTTTCTGTTTTCAAGCTCGTCTCCTTATCTGTGTCTAAAGAAACCAAGAGGTAAACCTGCGCGGTGCTGCACCGCAGACTCCACTCACCTCGTTTTAAGAGCTGCAAGAATGTAATTGTTTATTTTATTGTTATTATAACGATGGTGCAACTAGAAACTTCAGTGTATGGTTAGGAGATTTAACCTTTGACCCCTATCAGCCTAGGAAAGTGAGGAGAGTGTTTGTCCAACCCCTTTACAGTGAAACTCTTAAATCAGTGGAGATCACAGTTTTTGCCTTTTGTGCCAAAATTGTTAAGTTGAGAGAACTGGAGGGCCGCATTTATTTATCTGTTTATCCATCCATCCATTTTCTTTACACCCTTGTCCCTTATTGGGGTTGGGAGGGGTGCTGGTGCCTATCTCCAGCTAACGTTCCAGGCGAGAGGCGGGGTCACCCTGGACAGGTCGCCAGTCTGTCGCAGTATCTGTTTATTTTTATCAAAACTGAAAAGATTTATTTCTTAAGATAGTTATTGTTTTTACCTCTTTAATAAGGTAAAAATAATTATAAAATAATATTGAAGACAATAATATTGAAGAGGTAAACAGTACCGCCGGACAAGACACATTTAAAAATAAAAATAGAATGGTATAGTCAAAGTCCAGACCTAAATCTAACTGAGAATCTTCAAAAATGCTTTTCACAAATGCTCCCCTTCCAATTTGAATACGATTTTAGAGTTTTTATGTCGGTAGAAACTTTCCAGTAGAGAAGTAAAGCTAAATACAAACCCAAGCCACATTTTCCTTTTTTTTAATTGAAATAAATCAAATAACCATTTCCCTTCCACAACTTTATGTTAGACTATCTGATAAAAAAATAAAAAAAAAAACAACAGAACGCATAAAATTTCGTTGCAACCGTGAAAAAGTTCAAGAGCTGCACCACAAATCTGGAAGAAACTTCCAGAAAACTGCAAAGATTCTGAAACACTTAAAGTTTCTTTAAATCCAGGCTAAAAACCCTTTTTAGAGCCACCTTTGATTAATAATAACTGGAACATTGATCGGTATGTGTGATGTATCTTTGCTTGATGATTCAGATGTAATGTTTAGTGCCTGTTTCTGGTTTCTGCACGATGTTTCTATGGTGTAAAGCACTTTGAGCTGTTTTGTTGCTGAAACCTGCTTTACAAATATAATAAGATGTGAGTAACATTAAAAAGCACTTCAAGTTTCCAGTCATTTGTATTCGTGATATTCTTAGTGTTAATTAATTCCATTTCTGCTTCCTTAAAAACAGAGTTCCAGCTTCAGCCGTGATGTTGTGAATTTTGCGGTAAAGTAGGACTGCGTGAAGCCACCACTAGCGGCGCTCACCCTTGAAGCTGACGTTTCCGAGGTGTAACATGGCTGCCAGCAGCTTGAGGATTTCCTGGAACTGGTCTTCTGAGAAGTTCAGCATCTTCATGGCCGAGCGGATGAGGCTGAGGTCTTTAGCATCGTCTCTGCCTTCGCACACCATGCAGTTGCCCTAAAGGACACAAGAGACTTCGGTTGCGGGCAACTGGTGGATGTCAATGTCGTGAGGGGTGCGTCCGTTTCCCAGAATGTAGTGTGACTATTATTCAGAGTACCTTGGTAATGTAGTTATATTCCTTGGAACGATCAAGCCTCAAAGACTTCCTCTCTTCAGTGCTGATTCCTGCCAACAGGCAGTAAAATATATGGTAGTTTCGCTCCTCTGAGGCCTGAGATGGTGAGAAAAATAAAAGTTTATGGCGACAGAAGAGCAAACCAAATATGCTCGAGCTTTTCTGTTAGAGTGGATTATGATTAATATCATGTTTTTCCTCCTCATAACAGTTATTGAATAATCTCACCAAGCACATTGAAACACCAACAACACACTCCAGAGATATCCTCCGGGGGGTTTTATGAGTTTACAGCACCGACCTGCCCACCACAGAGATAACAGACAGGCAGTATCTGTTTGGACAGAGCTACCTCACCTGATGGCACACTCGGGACTTTTCCAGGAGGTATTGCTCCACACGAGCGCCTTCGATCACCCCGTCTTGGTTGAAGAAGATCTCCAAGTACTTGCCGAAGCGGCTGGAGTTGTCGTTGCGGATTGTCTTGGCGTTCCCAAAAGCTGAAAGGAACAGGAAACCATGGTGTTTTTAAAAAAACAAAATAAAAATCCACGACTGCTTTTTTTTGTTCACACGAGCCTAAGGGCAGCTAAGAACGGATTCACACCAGCTTTGTTTAGTCCGCTTTAATAGAACTCTAGTTCGTTTGAATAGAAAGTCCGGTTCGTTTGGTGGAGGTGTGAACGCACAATCCAATTCTGACGGGAACCTAAAACAAGCAAACTCCGGTCCACATCAGTTTGATTGAAGTGAACTCAGGCGTGATTCAAATGCATGTGTGAACGCCGAGCGAACCAGAGACTGCTCTAAAAGCAGGCAGCAGCCAACAACGCAGGGCATTCTGGGTAAATAACACCAAAAACAAACGCTTGTGTCCAGCGATAGCTTGTGGTCTTTTAGCAACCATCCTACAACTGCTCAAATCTGATGCCACTCCATTTTTGTTAATGTTTTCTGAAGGAGGAAGTTGGCACTCAGTGTCTTCTTCTGAGGTTTTTGTGTCGTTTCCTTCAGCAGTTCTTGGTTCAGCGCCTCCACAGGAGAGGAGGCAAACAGGTTCTTCAACTAGTTTGTATCGTTTGACACAGTGCAGTGTGAAAGTGAACCGCACCATCTGAAAACGTAACAAACGTTCCAACACTGCTTCCCAATTGAACCAGATCTACCGGACTGTCAGCTGTGAAAACACTCTAAAGGTGCTGCTGCCATACCTTCCAGAATCGGGTTGGACTGCAGGATCTGATTTTCGATCGATTGCTGGGAGAGTTGCCCGCTGACTGCCGCCAAGTACTGCAGGATCAGTTTTGTGCTCTCCGTCTTCCCTGCTCCGGATTCCCCGCTGAAAGAAAAGCAGAGAACATGGATGAACAGGAATAAAAAAGCAAGCGCGGCGTAACCCAAGGCAATGCGCATCAGTCTCTGACCTGATGATGCAGCACTGGTTTCTGAGGTTGCGCCTCATGTTGAAGTAGCAGGACTCAGCGATGGCAAAGATGTGCGGGGGGAGTTCTCCGAGCTTCCGGCTGTGATATAAATTCACCTGCAGAACGGCAGGAGGTTCACACCGGGAACGTGATTGGTGGAGACGGCTGCAGGTTGTGTGATGGATGGAGATAAGAGGCACAAACCTACCTGTTCAGGTGAATATATTGGAAAGTTCTGGTAGGGATTCACTGCCACCAAAACGGAACCGATGAAGGTCTGGAGAACAAAAACAAAAAGATCTGTGGTCAGCAGAAGAAAATATGATTTGGTATGAAGAGAAGGATCAAAAGCTCCTTACTTATGAATATATAAATTGTAAAAATGAATAGAAACTATAGAATAAATGCAGAAAAATAAAACTCCTTCACGCTGAGTGTCCAGAGCTCAGCTGGTTTTCGTTTGGAAAGCCTCTGAGATACAACCTTGTTGAGATTATTTCCATTTTTTCCCCACCTTCAATGTGATATATTCTGTACAGTTCAAAACAGAATATGTTTTAATGTTTTCAGCATCCAGTCCTTTTTAGTTCACAGCTGCCATCAGTTGTAGAAAATCTGATAAACCAGGAATAAAGTGAAACACTCTGTTGGGAAATTTGCATAGTTGCTTATCTTTAGCTAAAGCTATTGCAGAGAGGTCATTAGCTGTTGTTAGCTAACAGCTTGTAATCTATTAGCTATTGTTATTGTTGTGTACCAGGTTGTGGTACACAACAATAGCTGCCCCAATTGCTGTCCCAATGTTCTAATAGCTAGCTGTTGGCTGTGGCCGAGTACTAAAGGGCGTACACTTACACAACCAGGTTATAGCAGCCACATAGTTTTTTTTTTTTTTCTACAGATTTATTTTTCCTTTAAGTAGAGTATGTGTTTATTAAAAGATGGGGAAAATTATTATTTATTTTGGTCTCATCTTTTATTCTAAAAAGATCCACTAAACGTATTTTTGGGTAGAAATTGCATTTCCAAAGGAAGACATTTGAGGAACTAGTGTGCTATGTCAGCCTGGTGGCTCAATAAAAATATTTTAGCTAGGCGAATACTCATATAATTTCATTACCCTGGCAATTATTCTACTTGTCTTTATGTGGAAACCTCTAAAAGATGACTCCGCATGAACAAACTGGTGTGTAAAATGGCGTGTTCTCTGGAACCGAAAAGGAAAATCATCCACCGTGTTTTCCTGAGTGAGCGTGTGACTCACGTAGATGTAGCCCTGCTTGTGTCTGAGCAGCAGGTTCCTGAGGAGGGCGGCCTCCGTCATGTCCCCGAGCTTGATCATGTCATCCACCCCCTCCACAGATGTCGGGTGCATGATCTTGAGCGAGGCTTCCTCCTCCAGCGACAGTTTCCGCTCCTGAGGGAACATTGAGAGAAAACGCGCTCAGTGCCAGATGGAGATGTTTTTTTTCTTCTTCTTCTCCATTTTGTCATCAGAGGTTACGTACATTTCCCTCATCATCCACCAGTAGCCTCTGACCAGATGGCGTTTCTTTGACCCGGGCTCCAATGTGGACCCCGATCTTTGAGTCCACCCAGACCCATTCTCCCTGGAAACAAAACGGCCCGTGACAATGGCAAACTCATCGACGGCTTTGTGTAGTTTCTGGTATTCTATAGGTTATTATATGGCTAGGTTTTATGAATAGACACAGAGGTGATATAACAGCCATATCTGATAAGATAACTTTTTAAACATAAAGTATAAACACAAGATCCTTCAGTCTTACCTTTCTCAGCATCTTGAATTAGGTTTTTCCAGCTCCCTGAAATAAATCCAAATGTGAAATCCACAAGTTTCTTAACTTTGAGCTGTGTCACCGTAATTCATTGTGTTCAACAAAGTCCACTTGTGAGTTCTGAGTTAAAATGTCAAATATTTAGAGGGAAAAAAAAGTAAGAGAGAAAAATATACCATAAACCAAAAATAATTAGGAAGTATACCCCTGGATCCTTTAGTCCGTGATCCTCATTAAGCCTCCCGACTTGGCTTGAGCTCGCTTAGCAGCCGACTCAGTATAAGGAAGGAGGAAACACAGCTCTTCTATGACTGATGGACGGTTTATGGTGCTTTGACTTTGGACTGGCTCTGACGGAAAGGAAATGAAACTTGGAGAGGTGATCAGCTGTCTTCCCCTTTAATGACCTCTTTCTGAATCCGCCCTCGTCCCCAGGGTGGCGTTTGGTCAAACCTTTTCCCTCAACCTGAAATAAACTTTTGTGAAAACACTGCCTTTGTTGGAACACCGTGCTTAAAGCAGCTCTAGATTGACCCAGCGGAAAACAGGCAACCAAATATTGAGGCTAAATCTATGAATTTTAGTATAGAGAGCTGCCACAACATCAGCATCGATGCTTCTGTTTTTTAATAGTTTACATAAACACCCTTGACGTAGATTTTCCAGGGTCAGGGGTAAAATGAATTTATGTGCAGCCTTTGGACTCTGCTTGTGTAAATCCAAGGAGGCGTAAGGGAGCATCTCGCTGCCACACCAATAAAGATAAACAGCAGAGCTTAAAAACTTCTTCCTCCTGGCCATATAGCTTCACTCAGGAGTTCAACCCTGACTGTCACGTTTTTCTGCTCACTGGATCAGCAAGTCAAATTTAAGACCTAAGATGTCTTTAATCCCACTTTGAATTAAATTGAAGCCCCCAAAAATATAAATATAGGAGATGGTGGGAGGATCTTGCTGTATTACAATCAAGCATGGCATATATTGATAAATTTCTGAATGTTTGTGGCTGTGGATGTTTGTGTGCTTCTCACACTGTATGTCGTCTCCTTTCTAAAATGATGACCTACGTCATTTAAAAAAAAACCAAAAATAATTTGGGCGGAAAAAAGAAAAAAAAAAATCGCCACCTCTTTTTATTCCCACAAGATCTTTTAGGCAAAAAATAAAACAAAACACTTTTGGCGAAAACATTTACTCGAGCCATTATTTTTAGGAATGTGACGGTATGTTTCTTTACAGCCTTAATCTCCAAATGCCAAGTTTAAAAGTAGGTTTTTTTATGCGCATAACATCGTTCAGGCAGCTGGCTATAAATTTGTACTTACCCATAACAGACAAAAAGAAAAAAGAAAAAAAGAGGCCACCTAGCAAGTGTCCATTAGCAGCTAGTTACCAGTAGCGCAACCGTCTCGTGTCACACAAGGGTGAAGATGTCTGTGCGTGACTCAGACTTTTCCCTGACATAAAACTTTGGGAGAATATACGAGATTAAATTGTCCTGCCACGACAGGTTTAAGATTTGTGATTAACATGTTTAAGACCAAAAGTTTTTTCATGACTTCTTATGTGGCGCAAAAAGTGGGTATGCACTTTTTGCGCAGCGCCCCTATGAAAGGCATAGGGGCGCTGCACTACAGGGGGCGCCAAAACAGTGATGGAAAATGATTCCTACTCAATAACGTGCTGAGGAATAAGTTCTTTTTTTTAACCTTTTATTCACCAGCGTCACTGTGATCAGGCTCTGCTAAAGAACTCCCGGTAAGTCCAGCATCTCTAAACACAGCCCTGAATATGCCAACATGCTAACATCAGTAACAAAAATGTCTACTTGGAATAATCTGGTGGCTGCTGTAGTTGTCAGTATCTTAACACACCCAAACCACAGCAGCAGTTTCTGTCCGGTTTATTGGTAAAGTCCCTCATCATTGTTAATATTGATCCCGCCTCATTATCTGAGTGAAACTGCGCCACAGCATTTATTACTAATTGATGGAAGACACGCCTTGGAAACAAACATGGGTCTTATCCGTTTATCCACTATAAATAAACAGCACAGGTATGTGTGCCAGCTTGTTGGTGAGCAACGAGCAGAAGTGATGACTCAATGTTCTCCCTGTCCTGGATTAGACATCGTGTCCCCCTCCCTCTCTTCAGCGACTCCGCCAAAGGCAAGCGAAACTTCAATAAAACAACACAGTTTGGGTTAATAAGTGTATTGTTCAGAAGCCAAAAACAAAAAGACATTTGAATACAATCTTTGGGAGACAGAGTGAACAAACATTAAATACTGAACATCTAGGTTATAATTGGCAAGATGACGTTTTCAAAAGGTTTACAAAACTCCACTTTTGGATTTTATGACTAAATCACAATTTTCTACTGTCATTTAGGTAAAATTAACAACAATTCAAAATCAGCCGGTGGTTCTTTAAAGAAAAAATCACAATCTTAAAAAAAAAAGAGAGGCAAAAACAGTAGTCTGTGATGCCCAGTCTCTCCTGATTTAATCATTTGTTTAAGATTTAAATCAATGTTTGATTAAAGACGAGTGCATTGCTGCTGCAGAAATCAAATCTGTAAATCTGTTAGAGCAAAAAGAAGAAGAAAAAGAAAAGTAGTCGCAGTTGGAAGCACATTTGCAAAGAAGAATTTCATTAAGCCCTGCAAAGGCCACCCACGTTTTAGCAGCTTTCACATTCAAGTCATTCCAAGGAGTTTCAGCTTTGGCTTGACTGGCACGCTGAACCAAGAGAGAGCATGAAGTTTTGTTTAGACGGCAATAACACATCAGATCCTATTTTATGTTATTTTTTTAGTAATTTAAATAAGAGTCCTATGAGATTCCAAACAGATAACTGCAGAGATCCTCTTTTCTTCACAACAATAACACATAAAATGTAAACAGAAACTCTTAAGTGTTTGAAAGCTAAAGGTGAATCTTTTTTGCTCCTCTCAGAAGTGAACTTCCACATTCACTTTAGAGTTTATCTGAAACTTCCTACTTGGATTGGATTCATAGTACAACATTTAACTTCAATTCTTCTGCAGATAACTAGGTGAATGAGTGAGAATTTAGAGAAGGTTCTCTTCTCCGTACACAGTTGGTCTAAAGCTCACTCCCACTAAGATAAGGATAAATAACCCTTGGCACACTGCAGAGAAACTGTGGCTTGTGGCATAATTCTGGGTGGGGTGTCCAAACTATTTGACATGTGGGTCAACGTTGTAGATTTAAAAGTAGCTGCTGAACAACAACAAAAAAAAAACCCACCCTAAAATCAGGCAAATAAAAGTAGCCCAAAATTCATTATAGATTCAAAATGTGAAAGCAATTTTTACGACTGTGTATTAGGGTCATTGTAGATAGAAAAAAAAGGACATTTCCACCATTCTATAAAAAAAAATTCAAAAGAAATTTTTTGACATCTGAAATCCAAGATTTTTTTTTTTAGAGATTATTCTCAAAATGTAATCTTTTTGGCATCAATTTATTACTTACTACTACTTTAATTTTGCTGTACTAAAAGAAAGACGTATAGTTTTAAATTTCTTTTGGGCTCGATCGAATAAATTTATTTTCAAGAATTAGAACAGACCTTGGGCCACTTTCTTTCAAAAATATTTGATATATTTAGCCAAGTTTAAAACAAAGTAAAAGCTGGTTTGGGTGCAGCCAAGTTGGCTTTTCAATAAAATAATTACTTTGTTTAATCTTTTGTTAAAACTTGGTTATAAGAAAGCAAATACTTTGTGTTATACATTACATTTTCCTGTTAATTATGTTGGTAACAATTTTTACCCTGATTACAATTTAAAAGTCTCCATCTGCATCCACCGGTCAACTTTGTATCATTCTTGAATTGCAGTTGGGGGACAAGTGGCTCCGGGGCCGCACTTCGGACACCTCCGTCTTAAACCAATCCTCTCATCAGAATTATCTCATCAGTAATATCTGCTGGTTTCCAGCAGATATTACTCAAAAAAAAAAAAAAAAAAAGGATTGCAGTCGGGGGGGAATTTTTATAGCCTGATCTTTGTCCTGAAGGACCGAACTCAGGTAACGGAAAAAATAGGTCACAATGTTCAGGAGCAACCCAGGAACTACAGAGGTCAAAGCTGACTGTAAACTCTCGTTTTTCCAATATTTTAGCATCTACGCTGCTCATAAACCAAGTATTTTTTGGTCTGGTTTCTAGAGGAAATATCTTAGTGTTATCGAAATAAGACAAAACTCACTTACATGGGACTTTTCAGCAAGAAACAGGAGCTTGATTCAAGTAAATAATTCCTTAATATTGATGAAAAAGTTCTAGTTTCATTGACAGATTATTTCGCTTATAACAAGATTTTTTTTTCTTTTTTTTTTCCATTTTATAGGTGAAACAATCTGCCAGTGGAAGAAATATGTTTTCAACAGTATTAGGGAATTATTTACTTAAAACAAGCTCCTATGTCTTGATGAAAACTTACTTGTAAGTGAGTTTTGTCTTATTTTAAGTGTAATAAGATATTAGCACTAGAAACTAGACCAAAAATACTTGCAAAAGTGCAAAAGCTATGAAACCAACTATTTTAAATGAATCTGGTAAGAGTGGAAAAATATCCATCCAGACTTTCACCTGATAGCTTTTCTACAATGTCCTAAAGAGCTTTAAAGCAAATACTGAAGGGTGTGTATGAATATATTTGATCCAGTTTGTATACATTTGTATTTTGAAGGAATTTCCTTCAAACTTCTGTTTAAAAGAAAAAAAAAATTGAAATTGAATTTGCACATCGTATCAAAAATACCAAACATTTGCTCGTGTATGTAAACTTCTGATCGGAACCGCATGTCGATGTCCAGATAAAGGAGCAAATAATATGATACAAGTTTGCTATCATTTCATTATTTGAGTCATGCTGGTCAGAATTCGTCCGAGTCACAGAAAATAAACCGAGCGCAAAAGCTGGTAGAGTGCAATACAACACGAGTTCTTGTGTGGGTGCAACTAACACAAAGGCTTTTTTTCCTCCCTTTTTTATAGAAAAATGTCACCAATGTCAAACTGAAACAAGGTTTAAAAATCTGGTTTCATAAATGAAACTAAACTAAAATCATAGCACGTCAAAACTGACCTAATCTGGTCAAAAGAATAATAAAAGATCATTTCTGCCATGTTCAGAAAGTTCCAGAAAAGTGTCTGAATCTTCCTTGGACACAGAAACACTTAACACCTTGCAGCAGGATTCACACTGCAGCTGACCATTTTCCAGAACACTAACTGGAAAATAACTTAGTGAAGTAAAAGATATAGATGAAGTTTGTACGATATAAAGAGAGCTGGGAAACACTGAAACATTTCTGCTATATGGTGGTGGAAACGTTTTCTAGGAGCCTACAACCTTGGAAAGTGGGCAGCTGCTGAGTGAGGTCAGTTAAAAAGACTCAAAACTAAAACTAAACCTTCATGAAATCACTTCCTTTCACAGGAGTTGTGCTGAGGTTTGACTCTGATGTGACGGCGGCTACAACGCAGCACCACGTCTAAGCTCACAATCACACTCCTATTTAACAAAGCGAAAATGTGCAAGTCTCAATTTTCTGCAAGGTGTTTTATGAAGCAACATTTTCTGGCCTCTTGAGCAGCGCGCTGTATTTCAGAGGCACTTCATCCGCCTTGAGCTGCACGTCCACCACAGAGAAGATGGAAATTACCTGGAGAGAAAAAAAAATGCCATCGATTTGCTTCCATGTCATCTTGATACATATTTGCTTTTATGTCAACTTTCTCAAATATAAGGTAAAATAAACACTACGGACGCGCCAATCCACTTTTTTCACTTCCGATACCGATAACTGAAGTTTAGTATCGGCCGGAACCAATCAGATACAGAAAATCAACTCAAAATTGACTTAAGAAGTTTCTCTTTTTTTTTAAAGTGGACATATATGTAATAAATCACACATTAATTTAATAACCCTGCACACTTAAATACACCAATAGCTTCACAAGCTTGGTCAAACATGTAAAAACAACTTTAATTTGTTCAGTCGGTGCAATTAGGAGTAAAACCGCCAATGTAAAAGAAACTGAAACTGACTAAAACAGTCGGTTACATAATGATGAAACGTAAAAAAAAAACTTTCACCAACTTTTTTTTCAATTGTTTCGGAAGTTTAATTTGGGATTTTTAATTTTATTTTAAATTAGTTATTAAGGCTTGCCGCGGCTTGGATTTGGCTTGATTGGTTTTGGACGGGCCCCTTTTTCCCCAAACCTGGTTTTCCATTTTTTTTCAATACCGGGAACAATATGGATAGATACTAATATTAAAATCGGATCGGTGCATCTTTAATAAAAACATCCAAAGAAGAATAATTTTTTTTTAATTAAATGCAGTTAAAGAAAAAAAAAAGAACCACAGTCCTTTATGTAACTGGTTTCCTGAAGAAGCCTATATGTTGTTCAAGAGCAATATTTGTGTTTATGGGGTTGTGATTGCTGTGTCATATGATTGCAAATGTACAGTTACCTAGAAAGAATGCAAAGAAGTTATACTGTTTTTATCATTACTTTTATAATTATCACATTAGTGTCACACAATATCGCTTCCCTAAAAGCTGTCAAAATTTACAATTTGTCAGGGTCCTGAAAAAGTTTAAGGCTAAAAGTGCCATTTCTTTGCTTGCAAATGTAAATAACAGGGTGTAAATTTAATAAAAAGGGATTTTCTCATCATTAGTTCCTTTGGACCTTTGACCTTATCAATAAATCAGATTTGAATCTTTGAACATGAAGCCCAATAACCTACCATTTGCAGTTTTCTATGTTGGTTTATTTATGCTAAGCACGTTAATTGTCAATATAAAACACAAAGTTATTATTTTACTGAAGTATTGTAATCATGCTTTTATCATCTTCATATTAAAAGTTGGTAAAGAGAAATGGAAATCATCAATAATTGGTATTGGAAGGTAAAGGCCATAATAATCTTTAGTGTATATCTAAACTCCAACATAATTTGTAAAAAGAGAATGAACATTTTAAAGATGTAAATAAGAATAAATCATGGAGTAAAAAATAAATACAGAGTTTGACTTTTTTTAAACTAAGAAATATGAGTTAAAGAGTGAGAACATTTGTTCAAACTTATTAAAATGAGTCGTGTTACTGAAAATATAAAATATGTTAAACTGTGTAATGTAAAAACTTAAAATTGTGGCAACAATTTATTTAATTTTTTTTTTACATTTTTTTATCTAATCTAATTCCTAAAGACAGTTAATAAAACTTATCTAAAGTTGTAGCAATAGTTTAATATTTTTTAACTTGACAGTTAAAGTTGATCTAATTTAACCGAGTTAAAGAAGCAACAAGGAAACTAGACTGACTCAAGTTGAGTCAGCAAATATATAAATATATATTTTTTTGTTGGTGTACAATTCACTGAGAACCAGAAAACCGATGATATTAGAAACTAAATGTGTTTGTTCTTGTTCTCACCTGCTCCACAGGGGAACTTTCTTCATCGTCACTCGTCCAGACCAGCAGGAGCTGCGGGACCTTCTCCACCTTCTGGAAGCGGTACGAGTCCAGGCCCGCGATGGACTGACAGAGAAGAGAAATGAGTAAAAAAAATTAAAAAAAATAAAAAAATCGCTTCATGAAAACGCCACTTATTACTGTAAAAAATGACTCCCTGGAAGGTTTTAGAGGCAATGTGTGAAAGAAATGGTCATAGTAACATCTCAGACAAAAAGAAAAAAAAAAGTGAAAATAATACGCAGCAAAAATACATTTAAAAAAAAAAATGTGATTAAACCAGTATGAGTGATGTTGTTTGAGCTGACTTTGCAGTAGATCCGTTTCTGGACTCCGTATTTGAGAACCAGAACGTCAAAGGACTTATCCAGCACAGCCATCACCATGGCTTTGGACTCCAGAGGGCCGCACTCCTGTGGAGCAAAACAACAAAACGCATTTACATGAGGGCTTTTATTTTAACACCCATTTCACTGCTTTACATAAACACACAGCAGGGATCCATGAAGCATTTGGGCTGCAGAGTGAAAATAATTGAAAACATTACTAGGTTGTGCCTGAAACTGCCCTAAAGCGCCATAGGATGTATGCTGGACTCCATATTATCCTCCCATATAATGAAAATATTGGCCACAGGAGGTCCACCGTAGTGCACTGAACTATTTGATAAGCATGGTGGAGGCAGCATCATGCTGTAAATGTGTTTCACTGCCAGTGGTCTTGATGTTTTGCACAAAATAGATTAAATATTGAACTGAATTCAATTCAAAAACTTTTAAGACAGAAATTGTGGCCATGTTAAAAAAAAGTAAAAAAAAGCCGTAACATCACGAGAAGAAAGTCATAATATTACAAGAGTAAAGTCAATGTTTAGAGAATAAAGTTGAAACCAGAAGGAAGTCATTTTAAAATGACTTTATTCTCATAACTCTAAGACTTTACTCTAGTAAAATTATGATTTTATTCTCATAATTTCAGTTTTAGCGCGGCCTATTACTCCGCTGTAGAAAAGAAATGGTGTTGGAACTTGTGTATAATTTTCATCAGAGTCTTTGATGTTGACAGATGTGGGGAAGAAGTTCCATGGTGCCATTTTTTCCACTTCAGCTCCTGACCCCTGAAATGTCTGTACACACCACTGCCCATAATAAACAGCTTACTGCAGCCCTCCTACTAAAACGTGTCATTTGTGATTCCACAGTTTTTTGTTATTGTTTCTTCAATGGAAATCAAAAACTTTGTGTCGCCCACCTTCACAAACACTCCGAAGTAAAGCTCAGAGCTGAGCTCCTGCACTTTCTTGGACAAAGTCTTCTTATCGTTGCAGTGCAATGCCCGTATTTGGACTTCCTCTGCCGACAGGCCCAAACGAGGCCCCAGGTCTGCGTGCAAACGTTCAGCAGTGAAAGACAAACGTTACAAACATGGCGAATAAAGAAAAAACACGAAGACGATAAAGGAGAAACAGTGGCAGACAGAAATCAAAACAAATGCATCAGGTGATCTGAAGGTCTGGGTGTGTTTTTCTGTCCCTCGTTCAGACAACAGAGGTAGCCTTTTTTTTTTTTTCACGTCGTTTGTGGGACGTACTCAGAGACGCCGCCAGCAGCCGGTGCACGATGATGTCAGGGTAGCGCCTGATGGGCGATGTGAAGTGTGTGTAGAGGGGAACGTTGAGAGCGTAGTGATGAAAATGTTCCTTCAGCAGCTTCGTACCGGTACAGAAGTACAAGGCCAGCTGAGGACACAAACAGCACAAGTCATGACTGCGCTTTCCTTCGTATCGGTAACGCTAATGGTGATGGAGCCAGGGGGAAACGTTCAATCAGAGCAAAAACGCTTCTTGAAATCCTCATTTCCCATTACAGAAAGTGTTTTTCCTCCCTTTTACAATCAGTATTAAAAAAAAAAAAAAAGATATACATTTTCAAAGTTCTCTTTCACCTCCGAAAAAGGCTGTATAGTTTTGCAGGACATGCTGACACGGACAAATCTGTTGTTGTTCTGGATAAACAGGTTTAAAAAAATAACATAAAACCACCATTAAATTTAGTAAATTTAGTAGTGTTTTACTGAGGAGTATCATTTCACATTAAACGTTGAAGAAAAATCCAATCCATATTTTTCAAAAGTCGAATTATAATGGAAAATAAATATTTTTTTCAAAGTAATTATTATGAGTACTTGGGACAGTCTTACATCAATCTAACTGAAGCATTTGCAATTAATTGAAGCTTTAAATGGTTAGTGAATCGATGTTCTAGTAAGTAATCTGTGACTTTCTTGGGTGTAAATATGACGTGACACAGATGGGTCCATCTCTCATGTCTGGAAGTGATCCATAGTCATCTTTAGATTAAAAAAAATTAATTGCAATTGTTGCAGGTAGGCGTGGCCTTTCGGAGGTCAGCAACTCTCCATAGCAACCACTACCTACTATCAATACCTAGCGGTTGTCACAGAACAATGCTAGGAAAATAAAATATATATATTATTTTTTTTCTGTCCTACCATCACAAATGTAAAACACGGAGTTTGTGTGCTTTGGTTAAATAAGAGTAGGATTGAGTTTTCCTAAAAAGTAGCCTTTGGAATGAAGCTGTTTGTTTATGCCAATAATAAAACTCTTAAATAGAAGAAGAATGGTGACAAGTTCTGACCTGCATGGGTCTGGAGCACATGTTATTAAGGACTTGTCTCCTGTAGACCGAGTACTCGTCATCTCCATAAATGGCACAGAGGCTCTTCTGTTGGATGGAGAAACACAAGAGACATTTTACTGAGCACCGTAAGACAGATTTAGCTCATTTAAAAAACAAAAAAACAAACAAAAAAAAAAACAGAACAGCTTTTCACCATTTCTTATTTCTAAAAAAAAATAAAGCTACTGACGTGTATGGTTCCTGCAGAGGTGAAGTCCATGTTCAGGCCCAACTGGTTGCACAGAACCTCCAGCTCCTTCACCAGCTTGGCTTTGGGTGGCGGGTGGTGCCGCAGCAGCGCCAGCGTAGGGAACGTCCTGTAAATGTGGGTCGCTACGGCCATGTTGGCCAGCAGCATGAACTCCTCCACCAGCCTAAAACAACAACACGACTAATTCAGAGACGTTTCTCCAAAAAAAAAAAAAAAAAAAAACGTTTAACGCTTTTCCAAACATGAGGTGAAAAATGAGTTCAATAGAGGATTCTCACTTGTTGCAGTCTCTGTATTCATAAATGTAACAACCTTGGGGCATCATGGTCTCTTTGTCAAGTGTGAAAGAAAGTTTCGGCTGAAACAAACAGAACATGAAACACTCAGTTGGATCTGGGATCTGACTACCGCCTCAATAATGGATCACTTTGTTTAACTGCAGAAATAAATTCCTTGGAGTTTAGAGCTGGGACAAAAAAACATCAAGGGATGAGGACGTTCTTGCTCCACACGGCTGCTGTTGGAGCAAACAGTGAAATGCGCTGACCTGGTCCAGTCTAAGAGCGCCCCCTAGAAAGCGCTGAGCTCGAAGGTTCTTGGCGATAGAGTGCAGGTGGAGCACGGCCTGGTGGATCTCGTCGACGGTGTGCTCGGCGTCGATGGGCGGAAGCTCGTCGGGAGGGAATAACCTCTCGGGAGCCTCGATCAATTGCTGAGCGTGGTCGTAGCTCAGCTTCACGCAGGAGTGCATGACCGAGCGGCCGAACCACTTGTCCAGGATCTGAAGTTACAGGTTACGTTTAATTTAATGGAGCATTGCCAAAAAACGCACTTTTGTTTTTAACCGATTGCGGCTGTGGCAGGACCGCGTTTCATTCACGCATACCTTTCCCTCAGGTGTGAGTTTCCAGATGACGGAGAAGGTGAGTCTGTCGGTGAGAGGATTCAGGCTGCACAGCTCCTCGCACAGCAGCCTGGGCAGCATGGGCACCACCTTCAGCAAGTCAGTTGTCGTTAGTCATTTGGCGCCAAAATTTTCCACATTGTGAGAAGAATTTTGCTTAATCGTTTTCTCAATAAATTTCAATTGACGTAAAAAAAAATAAATAAATAAATAAAGAAAGAACCAGACAGTATTATCAGAAATGTTACTTTTACTATTTTCATCACCGTCGGTTGCATAACAGAGTCAATAAATGTCAGTAAATTTGAAATTTTGATTAAACCCCGTTTATAATGTGCAGTTTAAATCACTCTTCCTTAAGTGGTGTCTTGAAGAAGCCTATTTCAAATGGGAATGTTTTTCAGGAGCAGTATTTGTGTTGCTAAGCAGTTTCCTAAAAAAGAAGTAGTAAATTGTTTATTATTCTAATTTTTATCATTATTGCAATAGTGTTACAAAATATTATGATAAAAGTCAGAAGTCCATATCGCCCACCTCTACATCAAAACCTCAAAAAGAATAAAAAATTCAAAAAAAGAAGAAAAGAAAAAAAATCAAAGAATAAAAAAGTCCAGTAAAAACATCTCACTCCGACAAACACACAACCAATGTCTTTCACTTCATACTAACCATTTGAACGAGATAAACGCTGGTGGCTCTTTGGGAGGCCATGTTGTCAAGCGGGGTGCCCTCCTTCACAAAGTAGCTGACGTCAGCAATGTGAACTCCGACCTCAAAGTTGCCTGGGATTAAAAATTGCGTTTTAACTCTGCATGCTTTCAGTATCACACACACTTGTGTGTGATACTGAAAGTGATAGACAAGTGGAGGAGAACTAACAGAGTTTAAGAGCAAATTTGCTAATCTTTCTCTGCTAATCAGCCTTCAAATGTGGTGTAGCGTAGAATTTATAAAGCTGTACTTCAATTGGTGTCATTAAAAAAAAGGATATTTCACATTTTATTAAGATGAACATATTTAAGTTCTTGGAGCTGCAGTTTCCAAGCTCCCCCTCTCATGCGACTCACACACTCGGCTCCTTCAGACTAGCCAGCAGCAATTAGCAAACACCTGGGAGAACTGCACATCTGCTGAGTTCATGAATGGAGCTACTTCTCAGTGCAATGCTGGCAAAAACATTGTAAAACGGTTAATAGAGGAGCCATGTTGTGATGACTTTCTGAAAGTGGAGTTTCAGAAAGAGCAGGAGTTTCTAAAGGGTTAAATTCTTTAGTCATGTTTGATATATAGCATTTTTATAACAATTCAAGGTCAAAGGTTATTGATAGTTCTATAAAATGTGCCTAAGAATACATAAAACTCTCTTTAAAACAAACAAAAAAAAAGGTTAATTTTGGTAAATGCCATCAAACCAAGATAACCTGGGATGTTTACTGAAGCTCATCTTACAATAAGAATCTCATACTGACTTATGCCTGGTTATTATTATGAGAAACATTTTACACTTTTCAGCTGACTTCTATGCAATAGGTTGCATCTGTCCATCTGTGACTGAATTTTACAGTAATATGTAGTCTAAAGAAAGTGTGAAACTGTAGTTCCCTCTTAAAGGGGCCAACAGAGCATGATGGGCAGCAGCGTACCGTCTGGGAGTTGTTTACAAGACAGGGCGTCGTCCAGATCTCTGGCAGTGGCAGGATCGATCGTGAAGATACACTCCTTCCTAAAAGAAAAAAAGTTAAGTAATAAATGTATTCAACATCATGAGTCATATTCCCAATGAAAACAGAATTTGGGGTTCTAACCGGAGGTCCCTCCTCTTTTCAATCTCCTCTGGTGGGATGGTCCACGGGAGCGTCTTAGGAAGACAGTCCAACACCTCTTGTGGGAACTCAGAAAAATCCACGTTGTACTCGATCATGATTCCTTCAGTCTCCGGCTCAATCTCTCCTGCTTGACCCAGGGTCTTAGCAAGTCGGCTAAGAGGAGAGAATAAAAGAACGAAAACAAAAAGTTCAAGAAATGGTAGGTAGAGCTTTCGAACACCGCCAAGTTCCTTGCCGTCATTTCAAAGTAATTCCTCACCCTTCGGCAAAGTTGCTGTCGACTGGCCAGTCGGTGATCCGGCAGATCAACAGGGTCTTGGCGAAGTCGCCCGGATTGGCTCTGAACTCCATGGGACAGTCGTCGAGTTTGACGTTTATTCGTGGCACCCGGTGGTCTACGGGAGAGAACATGGCGAAGGGCTTGTCTGGTAGGAACTTCAGGTGGCCGGTGACGGCTCGGGAGTGTTTTCTCTCAACGATGTAAACCACCTGGTAGATAAAGATAGGGGACTCCGAATTAGCATGAAGAAAACCCCTCCTGCCAATTGAAGGGTGTAGTGGAGGATCTACGATGCTGTGGGCAAGCCAAGCCTTTGAGCCCAGTGTAGAGGAGAACCCAGGAATCAGGACTGAAAATAAAAGTCTTTGCAAAGGGAACGATTGTTCTCTTGGGAGGAACTAAAATACGAAGAAAGAAGCCAATGTAGGAAACCCAACGTACTTTAGCCGTCTTTTGGAGGATGTCAGCGTTGGCTTGGGGTGTTGAAGGATCTTCCAGATGTTCCCCTGAGTCAAGATGAAAGTACTAGTGTGAGTGTCTTAGTATATGATTACAACAGACGCATTATTTCTTTTTCTGCAGCTGATTTGCACCAGATGCTCTGATCCCACTTCTCTACAGTACCCGTGTCAGCGCAAGAGACATCAGGACGTTTCCTCAGCAGTTCCTCCGGGTCGCTTGACTGGTCCTCCACTTTGACATCAGGACTCGGGCCATGCCCTGCGCTCTTCTGGGCCGTTCGCGGCACATGCTCCGTCTGTGTGTCCGACTCACTGGTGCCATCGCAGTCGGTATCAGACTTCACCACCTGCAGAGACACATGTTCAACCTTTCACAGCAATGGAACGGACTGGAGTGTTTAACTGAGCGCTGGAGGATGTTAGAAACGTAATGTGCTGTTAAATTTATGAAAAAGTGTGGAGCTGCGGCATAGTTATAAAAGAATAAGATTTAGTAACTTTTCTATTCCATGTTCATTGCGCTTTCTAGTTTGTTTTGTAACATTATAAAATATCCTTTAACCAATTAACCATTGAGTTTTTCAACCAAAGAAGTTGGTATTTTGTGTCGTACTAACTACTGCTGATCATACTCAATGTCTCAACACCATTGAGATGTTGAGTGGGACCCAACTGATGTAAAATTATATTTGTATCCTCATCTCAGATTCATTGACATGTCATCGGCTACTCTTCCAAATAAACTCCTACATTTTTTCCATGACATTTGGAGCATTTGAAGTCTGAACATTTAACAAGTTGTGGTTGAAATCATGAACACACACGCTTCTGAAGGCGACGAAGAATTTGTGTTGTAAATTGTTAATACCCTTTAGTTTTTGCACTTCTATCAGCTGTGGCAAAAAGCCTAGTTAGCTTAGTGCAGGCAACCACAAAAGTGGTTGCCTGCACTGACGGCTTAAGATAAACACAGGGTTTCTGCAGGATTCATCAACTCAAATTTAAGACCTTTTAGGACCATCATGAATGAAATTTAAGACCTGAATCACAACAAAATGTACAATAGATATAGAGGTTCATTTTGTAAAAATGTTTTAAAATACTTTAACTAACCCATGATGAATACAATAAATATTAGCAGCTAGTTAGCGGTAGCCGCAACGGCCTTGAGTCACAGAATGCAATGAAGATCTTTGCTTGGGACTCAAACTTTTGCCTGACAGAAAGGTCCCGTGAGAAAAAGCTCCCCAGAAAACGACATAGTATATGAGAGATTAAATAGTTCCACCATGACAAAATCTAACAGCTGTGATTAACGTAGGTAAGGTCAACATTAAAAATGTATTTTAAATAAATTTAAGACTTTTTAAGGATGCGCGGACACCCTGATACGTTCAGCTGGTGATTAACAAGTTTAATGAGTTCAATCTTCCTCCAACAAAACCATGTTCAGAGTTAAACAAAAATCAATCACACAAAAATCAATTGTGTGATTAAAATATACATTTTAATCACACAATCACCCCAATGATCATCTATATTTTTCAAACAAAAAACGATCACTGTTAGACACTTGAGGTTTCACCTTCCACTGTTCCTGAGGGAGAATCTGAATCACCACTATGTCTCCGTTAAGCGCCCTGTTGCGGGCAACAACTCCGTCCAGGAATATGTCGCGCGTGTCGTCCTGGAAACATAAAAACATGCCGCTGGTTTTCTGACTGCCTTCGTTTAAACATAAAGGACTGCACCGTAGTTCAGGGTCATACTATGAAGAGGTTTGCATTTGAACTTACAGGAGACGGAATAAAGGCTTCGTTGTAATTCTTGGGATTGATTCTTAATTGTCCCTGCAGAGGAAATAGGAAGAAATTACTCAAGCACTTCAATTAGAGATAAATAGTCTCTAGTTGAGAAGGAAATGTAGTTGGGTGATAGTGCCACCTTTTTACGGCTCGTACCTGGTGAAGCTCTCCTCTTTTCAGGCCATGGGAAACCTCCTCCAAGCTCATGTAGGACTCAAACACCTGCTTCTTCGATCTCCTGTCTCCTTTGTTCTTGCCCTTCTCGCCTGGAGAATTTACTCCTGTAGCCGGAAAAGATTTCACTCAGGGACATACTGACCTAATAGTGACAAAGAAGATTTATTTTTTAAGCGAGAAGGACCAAGAAATTTCCCAGAACTAACCTGCAGGCTGCTGAGGTTTTCCACTTTTACCCTGATTTGGTTTAGGACTCTGTATTTGAGGATCAGCGGATAATTTTAAAACCGCCTCCATGTTTTTCTCCGCCTCTGGTTTCTTCAGTTGGTTTTTCTTCTTTGACTTCTTCCCTTTCTCTTGCTCCTGCTCGCTTACGCCAGCATTCGCTGTTGGGGTCTGAGGCCCGGCATACGCCTCAGCTGCCGTGGGGCCAGCGTTTCTGTTCGGATCATCCCTCTTCTTTTGCTGTTTCTGGTGTTTCTTTGGGCCGTTGCTTCGCGAACAGGCAAGCTCCTCTCCGGATTCGATGTCTCCGTCCTGGCTGGTGGTGGTGTCCCTCCTCTGGCCCCGTCGTTGTCTCTCATTCACACCCGGCTTCCTTTCGCACTCCCGCTGGTCACAGTGAGTGCTTAACTTCTCCATATACAAGGACAGTGAACTCTCTTCCCCTTTGTTTTTTGAGGAGGACGGAGAGAAGTCGCTTGAGTCGGGGAACTCGATCAGCACATGGTCCTTTTTTTGTTGTGGCAAGTTAAGCCTGTCACTGTGGGCTTGGAGCGACGCACTGGAGTCGTTTGCCTCTTTTTGGGTTAACGAGTCCTGTGCGTACTGTGCTAGGTAGGAAGTGAACATACTGCTGCGGTGCTGGCTAAGCAGCCTGGCGTAGGCGTCTTTTGGAGGAGGGGTCGCCGACTGATTCTGGCTGCGCCTCATCCCTTGATTCCTCTTGGCCTTGTTAGACTGCTGAGCAGGATCCATAAGACAGTCCTTAAAGGGGCTTTTTCTGCCACGACATGAAAACAATGAACAGTTGATATCTTGGTAGATGTCAAGCAAAAAAAAATAAATAAATAAATAAAGTTAAAAATATAGATGAAAAAAGGCAAAGACATTTATGCCAGAGCACATAAATAACCACGAAACAAAGCTACGTGAAGATTACTTTCTTGAAGATAATTGATGATAATAATGCCAGTAAATTAAGAAATTATTTTAAAGTAAATAATTATTCAACTCTAACTAGTCATTGTTAAACCGATATGCTTGTCGGATGTGCCTGTTGCACCGACAATCTGTGGTATTTTATTGATGTTGTCAGAAAAATTTTATATCTAGTGCAATGTGACTAGCGTTGCAAACAATCGACTTAATATTAATTGTTGGTTTACTAAATTGAAATTAGCCCAAAACTAAACTTGATTAAAATGCTGCGGTGAGGCAGTAGAGAGCTGTGCATTCAGTAAAACTGAGCAAACCTCAGTGTGATATAAACAAAGCCCTGCAGGTTATTATTTAACCTTCATCCAGGGAAAATGGAAGCAGCTGTTTGACTTGCTTTTGTAACTTGGGCACAATGAAGCTTTGGAGCACCTGCTATTCATTCGTCATGTTTCAATTCGAGAAAACGGATAAAAAATACTTAAACATGGACATTGGACCCAAGAAGAGGCAGTAAACACTACGCTTTAATCGCAGATAACACAAAAACGTCACCATTCAACTATCTCCAGTTTAAATGGCTCTGTTCATTTGTTAACAGTTAGCAATGAATGAGCTACTTTAAACGTCAAATTGTTGTTTAAACCTTCACTGCCGACGTCCCTTGTCTGAGAGAAAATGACATGCTTTGCAGTAAAGAAGAAGGGAAACAATGTAACGACTGTCAAAGTATCTGATAAAGATATTACCTCTCGTTGACTGTGATGTAAATTATATGAAGCTAACTTTTGTTGCTAGAACGTTGCAATGATACCATGCACTCACTTCCTCCGTCGTCATTGGTTGGTTATGTACACGCTGCATTTGAGTGCTATGGAAAATGTAGGAATTCTCAACGAACAGTCGCGAACGTCACATTTATTGTGCGACCAGTTCCTGCTGTAAAGCAAACGGAAAAACTCAGCTGCATTCAGGGTTATCTAGTAGTTAAATATCTGGTATATAGGTTTTGAAAAAGCAGCTAATATTAATACCTTCAGGACACTGACTTCAATGAGTCTCCTTGTAGTATACGTCATTAACCTCTAGATGGTAGCAAAGTCTATATTTGACGGTCAGAAATTGGAGGAAAATATAGTAATTTGTGCGCGTTGGTTGTGTAAACAGCAAATCGTGTGATTTGAAGCAAACGAGCCGAATGAAAACAAATGATCTGACTGACAGGAATATTATCATATCAGAAATGTCTTTGTGTTAAAGTTGAATGGGTGGGGAAATTCGCAGAGGTGCAGCGTCTAGTTTTATCGCCATATTAAAAATGGGAGATTCCAGCTTTGTTCTGGCGAGCTCCTTCCACGCGTGACTGTTCCTCCTTCGTAGTACGAGGCAACTTTGAAGGCTGTCAGCGTGGGTGTGCTTTTGAGTAAACACAAACTAGGTGCATGTGTGGAATCAGATGAGCCATCTGTGAGTATTATGTGAATCAGAATCCATCTTGTAACTTTAAAGAGACCCAGAAATGCTTGGAAAGCCCACACAAAAACATTTACACGCACAGGGTCACGGATGATCTTTTTTTCTTCCTCTTCTTTTAATTCGTGATATTTGAAATCCCACTCACTATATATTGCAGCATTAGATTATTATTTCTGCATTCTACATCTGTTCACAATAGCTAACATGTATTGTCTAAATGAGCTTCAAATTAAGAATTGGTATTACAGATATTTTTACTGAAGTAAAGTGAGAGAAGAGAAATCCACAAAAAAACAAACAAACAAACAAAAAAAAAACAAGAAAGGCCTTTCTTGTTCAAATACAAACAAAAAAGGGGAAAAAACATAATTTGGCACATATAATATGATGGACACTGACCATTTTACATGTTAACATTTGTAGTTTTAAAATGATTTGTGTTTACTACTGCCTTCTAAGCTAACATTTTTTTCTCACCAACATAATATTTATTACCTCTTAGACTTAACAGCTTTGGTGTGTTTTATTGATTGATTGTTTTATTGATAAACTGAGACAAAGTAAAGCTAGCTAGCTTTACTATAGCTATCTATCTAGCTAGCTAGCTAGCTAGCTAGATAGATAGATAGATAGATAGATAGATAGATAGATAGATAGATAGATCTTTCGAGTTAATGTGAGCAAAAAAAATGCAAATTGCTTTAGAGAAAACTGAAAGGAAGTCATTTTAATCTTTTTTTTCTTTGTTTTTCCATTATTTCTTGATGTTCTTTTTGCTCTTCTTAAGCAAAAGTAGTCTAAAGTAGTTTGGTAATCATGGTTTTCCTCTGTTTTTTCTTTTTTTGCTGCAACTCCATATTTTATGGTTCTACGGCATCCTAAGGGGAAAAAAATCTCATTGAATATCATTCATTCACCTTAAGTTCATCTTTGCGAGCACACACAGAGATAGTTTTGTGTCATGTTGTACCGCAGAGACTGAAACTCTGAAACTTTAAAATCATGTAAAGTTTACTCGTGGTGAACAAAAAGACAACCTTGTGAGATCTGGAGGTTTAAAACAGCGTGTTTTGAGCTTGGTTCGTCGATGTTCAGCTGCAGCTCACTGCACGGATGCACCAGTGAAACATGGCTCTTGCGTGCAGGAAAACAAAGTGTCGTGGGAACAAGGAATGTGCTCTTCCCCTCCTCTGAGCAAAGCTAAAAGAACCTCTGGGAGAACGTGGGCGAAAGAACGGCCGCCTCTGCAAGTGTTGGGCTCGTATGGGCCCAAGTTGGAACGCATGCAGATGAAGCAGCAAATTCCCATCAAATATTTATCAAGCCAGGGGAGGCAGCAAAGCCTTCAAAAATAAAGATAAAATAGGAAGCAGGAGCTGTCACTTAGCACTCTTTCTCACCAAAACTATGTCCTCTCTAAACCTCTGTATTATTATCCATTAGAAGATGACTGACTATTTAAAGCTGGGGAGGGTAACTTTTATTAAAAATATATGTTTTTACATTTTTATCAAAATTCTCATTATGGCATGTGACAGATAATCTGTGAAAAAAAATAAAGCTCCTCCTCTTTGTCCCCATACCAACTGGAAAAATATACCACTCAGTCAGAAACAACCAATCACAGCCAGGAGGAGGGTCTTAGTGCTGCCAATCACTCTCATGCTCACCCCCTCCCATTCCTCTATGCTAGCTGGTTCACCACAACATGGCCTGCTACGAATGCTAATGCTAGTTAGCATAGCCACTGATGTTGACGCATGAACGGTTTTCCTGGAAAGGTAAGCTGTTTCTCTGCCATTAGCACATTTATTAGAGAACATGAGGTTTATTGACACCATTAAGACCCTCCTCCTGGCTCTGATTGGTTGTTTTTGAACTGGAGCGGTGCATTTCTTCAGCAACAGCAGATCAGGGAGGAAGTGGATGAGCTTGATTTTTACAGATTATCTGTCTAATATTATACTGTCATGACATAGTGACAGCTTTAATAATTATGTAAGAAAAAAAAAGACATACTTTAGTAAAAGTGCAGATTTTAGGCAAGCTCCACAAAAACAGGATTTTGCAAGAACTTTCATCATGGTTACCTAGTTAAAAAAAAAAAAAAAAAAGAAAGAAACATGTCTTGCTCACGTGATTTTAATCGCAGTATCATATGATTTAATTTTAGGCAGTAGATTCACATACCCAGAGAGGCTCGAGCCCATGGTGCAGCGAGAACTCTATGCCATCACCTTCCAGTACCATGGCAACGGCCAGCAAGTCACCCCGGGCGAGCTGCGCTCTTTAACGCCAATTCACAATCAAGGGCTGACTTCTGATCATCAGCACCAATAGAGCTTTGGAGCACCGTGAGATTGACATGTGCATGCAGACACACACACACACACACACACACACACACACACACACACACACACACACACACACACACAACTAGAGATAATGCTGTCTTGGTTTTTGCGATCAATAAGAGAGGCAGGTGGTGTGTACGTGTGTGTGTGTGCGTGTGTGCGTGTGTGTGTGTGTGTGTGTGTGTGTGGAGACAGAAATAGGCAACACAGATTGGCATCTCTACTATCATGTGGCAAATAAATAAATGGCTAATCACATAACTTCCACCGACCACTTCTGTGTGTATAAATTACATCAGTGTAGCTGTTTATGCACTGAATAGCTGCTGTGGTAATATATAGCTGTAATTTGATCTAATTGTCTTAATGGAGACATTATGCATCTGGAAACAGCATCTTATTTAAAAGGACATTTTGAAAAGAGAACATTTTTCCACCCTGTCGTAAAATATAATAATAATATTAATAGGACACTAAAGCAGCACAATGCTTAATATGCCTCGTTTTTTTTTAAGCTAAAAAGGACCTCAAAATCATATTATCATGTTATGGACGAAAAAATGATTTGGCTTCCAGTGTGGATTATTGAGTGTCAAACTGTCATTTTAGTAACTGACGCAAGAAATCTCATCTTCACCTCAAACCAAATCAGGAATTCAATCTAAAAGTGAATGCAACTTAATTTGTGTGTGCTGTTTTGCCTTGCAATCTAGGACAAATTGTCCTTAAATTTAGTTTTGCTATTATTACCTTTATTTAACCAGGAGAGTCTCAGTCAGATTAAAAACCTCTTTTTCAAAGGAGTCCTCGGCAGCAATTTATAACCTTTGTGAAACCTCAGTTAAAGTGTAACTTTTATAAAAGATATGTTCTTTTTTACACATAGCATAAAATGAGACCAAAAAACATTGAAAAAGAAAAGTTTCTTTACCCCCTCCATCTTCTGGTCAGAATCAACCAATCAGATCCAGAAGGAGTGTCTTAGCGCTGTCAATCACCCGTGTGAACATGTTGGGTAATGTGCTACTGGTAGAGAAACAGGAAAACTGTTTATTGGTGGCTATGCTAACTAGCTTTAGCATTCGTGGCAGGCTCGGTTGTGGTAAACCAGCAGAGAGAAAGGGGGAAGGCTGCGAGCTATGCTACATAAGCATGATTGACAGCGCTAAGACCCTCCTCTTGGCTCTGATTGGTTGTTTCTCACCAGAAGCAGTGTATTTATGTGGATGATAGTAGAAGCACTGTGAGGAGGCAAAGGAGATTGTGAGTTTTTTTTCCCACAGATTATCTCTCACACATACTGACGTAGTTACAGTTTAAACAAATGTCTAAAACCAAAGACATCTTAAATAACACATCCTGTGTCTTTAAGAACTGAGATGATACTGTAAAACAGATTCACCACAATAACTGCTTTAGACGCAAAAAATAAAAAAGCCAGAAAGAAACCAGAAGTCCCATTTGAGTAATTTAATCACAGGAAGGAAAAAAAAAATCTGCTGTTCTGTGAAGGCCTCAGAGGTTTGTTAGAGGACAATAGTGAACAAATTGCATCCAAAAGACAGAGGAACACAGCAGACAGGGGAGAGGTCTGAAGCGGGGTTAGGTTTTAAAAACAACATCACAGGATTCGGAGCTCTCACAGAGCTCTGCTTGATGACCATGTGGAAGAAGGCACTTTGATGAAAGCTGAATGCTCTGGCCTCCTGTGCACATCCCTGTGCGGGGTAGAAAACAAACCCGGCCCATTGTGTTGGCTTCTTGTTGGCACCACTGAGCTCAAGTGGAAATTTTTCTTTAGCAGGGAGGCAGATGTTCAGAGTAATTGGAAGCAGAATGCAGAGGGAACTTGGAGGGGAAACTGTTCGAGGTTACAAAACACTTGAGACTGGGGCATAGAATTAATTTCCAGTAAGACAATGGTCCAAATCACGTACCTAGAGATACAATTGCAATAGTTTTATCAAAAGAGAATGGAGCTCCAAATTAAAAAAACAAAAACAAAAAAACAGAGTTAAGTTCTTACATGTAATCGAATTAATTTGGTTTCTGTACGTTCTGTTTAACATGACAACTTAATAAACTTAATATATTTACTGGGATTGATTGATTACGTGTAACAAATTAACTATTTTTCTTTTAAGTTGGATCACCTGTTTTCTTTTTTCAACACATGGGGTGAAATGGACTAAAGTTCAGATCTAAATCTAGTTGAGAATCCATAGCAAGACTTGAAAAGTCACCATAAAGTAGGCCAGGGGTTACATTACATTTCTGGAGGGAGTCAAAAAAATTATTTTCTTTTTATGAAAATGTTTGATCAAACATATTAGTTTGTAAGAGTATTTTCCAAAAAAGGTTTAAGATCTGTCTTGGTAACAAATCTTGCCTAAATGTGTTGTTCAGGACTTAACTGAAGCTGTTGATTAAGTCAGCAGTTTTTCCTCATTTATTGTGTAGGTGGCATCCAGTCAAGAACAGCGAGGCTGAAATATGAAGCTGCATTTGTTTTTGTTTTTTTTTTGTTTTTATTTTCATAATTGTGAATCAGTGTTTTCATAGTGGCAGCATGTTGGGTAGGTCATCATGAACCTTGTGCAATAATTTTCCAAGAATTAAAGAGAAACTGAATAGTTGCAATACTAATTGCACCGTTCATTTAAAATAACATCCTGTAACATATTATTCTGGCAGAAAATAAGCTTAAGTGTGCTTCAAATTGTTCCATTTTAGCACACAAAAGTAAATGAAATACCCTTTAAATTTAATTTTAATTGTATTTTTTAAAGTGCGAAATAAGTTGCTTCAAAGTACCACTCTTGAAATTTATTTCACTATAATTTCTGAAATACATTTAGTATATTAGATTTCAGTACATTTCTTTTCACCTGGGTGTTGCTAGTGAGTTACTGTTGTTTCGACATTTAAAAAAAACAACAGTTTTTAGCATCTCACTTCACTCCATTCAGTTTGAAAATGAATTCCCGTCTCTAGTTGCCTCCGATTCTCCACCAACAACAGCCTCCTCCTGTTTTCATCTTTCCCCACAGGGAAGCGGTCTGCTCTCAGCACCGGACAGCTCCCAGTACGTTCCCACGCCCCGCCCACCTCCCCTGCAGACGCGCGCTGAGAAACAACCACACACATAACACGGCACACGCGCGCGCACACACCGTGGGCGACACTTAGCATCGCCTAGTGGGTTTTTTTTTTTTATTATTGGGAGGGAACTGAAGTTCGGGAACATCTCGGTGCTGCTCCTCTCTTCCACGGTTGTTTAGTCCAGAGCAGGAGCGGCAGCAGCACTACACCTCTCCCGGGGAGAAGTGTTCGTAGATTTAACGGAGTTCCGAGGATTTTTTTTTCCCTTTCTTTTTTCGGACAGCCGCTTTATGAAAGTCTACGCTTTCCTTTGAAGCCCCCGATTAGAAGTGGTGGTGATGGGGATTCCTGTCGTATTTGACGACGTAATGGCTGTAAAATTCAGGACCTTCTGTGGTTTGTGTTTGACAAAGAGTTTCTAATAGCAGCACCGAGAGACACCGAGCGAAAGAGAGAGAGAGAGAGAGAGAGAGGCAGAGAAAGAGGATTTGGCGATGAGCGCAGCTTGCCAGGTGCCCGCGGTGTCCCCTCTGCGCCTGTGAGGAACCACCATGGCTCTCATCCTCCTCGCGCTGCTTCTGCACACCGGGCTCGTTCTGGGATCAAACTACGGCTACGTGGAGTGGTCTGATAACGACAGGGACGAGAAGCACCCGCCGGCGGCGTTCAGTACGCAGAGCTTCAACAAGGAGCCGCCCCACCGTCCCACTCCGCACCCGCTCCAGCCGACGGAGCGCGCGGTGGTCGCGCACAAAATCGAGGAGGATCTCCCCCGGGTGGTGACGGCTTTCCTGCACACGGGAGACTCCTCTGCGCTGAGGCAGGTCAACTGCTCCCGGAGGTATGAGCTGAGCAGCCTGCGCGGCGGCCTCCACGTCGCTTCCCACTACTCCCTCCACAGCGTCCTGGACACGGTGGCGCACGCGACCAACTTCCTCAACATGATCCTGCAAACCAACAGGTCCCGCGAGCGAACCTTCCGCGGGGACACGGGCTGGTACCACGCTCTGGTTCAGAGCATCCTGGAGGGGGACCCGAAGATCCACCGGGCGGTGGTGACCCTGCACGCGGATCCGCCGACGACCCCCGGCCCACAAGTTTTCCTCCAGGCGACCAGGACCGGAAATGAGGTGGTGCTGCAGGACCTCTCCGGGTCCGCGCACCGCCGCCTGAAGAACAGGAGCCCGGAGACCGACTGGTTCCACGACTTGAGGGACGAGAGGAGACCCCAGGCGCATAGGGGCGTCCCCGAAGGCTCGGGCTCCGGCGGCGGGAGTCACCTTCTGGACAAGAGCCAGATCAAATGGTCCGCACCGTACCTGGAGTGTGAGCACGGGGCTTTCGTTCCGTACTGGCTGCTCACCTTGTCTGCTAGGTTTTATGGACTGAAAAGCAACTCTGCGCCAGAATTCAGGTGAGAGGAAAATGCAAAAATATTGTTTTATTAGTAGTAGCAATATTACTGATACTATTATTCTTGGGAAGACGGGTGACACTTAATGAACACACTGCCAAATCTAATATGCCGCAAAAGTATTCACACCACTTGGACTTAATTTTCCGTCGTTTTAGGCACACACTATAATTACATTTTATTAGGACTTTTTTTTATGAGAAACCAACAAAAGTAGTTAAAGAAATTGCAAAGTAGGAAAAAATTGGGTATTGTTTTCAAAAAGTTTAACGTCTAACAACCTGAAAAGTGTGGCGTGGAATCAACACACCACAGGGGCTGGACAAAACTTTTCCCGCTGTTGCATTAAGGAATTGGAAATGTCTTTTAAAAGAGAAAAAAAAATTAAAAAAGGAAGAAAAAAAAGGTTTGTATTTTTTTATTTTTTTACTTTTCTGGTAAATCTTATGTCTCTTAAGGTTCAAAATTCCATTTAGTTTAAATTTTTTTCAGTTTAAAGAAAAACTGACACTAAAAATATTTTAAAGGGGCATCAAAAATGTACATGGAGTTTTTGATTCTTTCGTGCTTGTTTGAGAAATCTTTGAATCTCCCATGGCAACCATTGAGCGGTAGAAAGATGAAGCTCATCCTCAAAGCTTCCAATCTTCTGCCTCACAGAGCAGCCCTCCTCTGCGACTCCCCTACTCTGCTCCTTCAGACTGGCCAGCAGCAATTAGCAAACACCTGGTGGAATTACAGATCTGCTGAGCTCATTATAGGAGCTACTTTTCAGCGCAACGCTGTTAAAAACATTGTTAAAGGGTTAATAGAGGAGAAATGTTGTGATGAGTTCATAAAGGCGTAATGTTGAAAGGCCAGAAGTTTCTTAAAGAGACAGAGGTTCAATATAACAACTCAATCTAACATAGTTGCTTGATTGTGCTGTAAAATGCCACTATGTGGCTGGAAAACACATAATGCGGCTTCTTTAAACAAATTTTATGGCCTCAATTTTGCTGCATAGTTGTCCTGTTGACAGATTCTCCCACCTGAGCCGCTCCTCCTAGATTATTTCCGGATAGCAACTTGATAAAATGAGCCTAGGGATTCGGAACGTGTAACTCATTGCATATTTGACAATAAATAATGACACTCGATGCAGACACGACCCTGCAGGTTTTTAGCCCTGTTTACAGATGGGAGTAAAGACATCTTCACAGACGCCAGTAGACCCTCTTCATTCAACAACCCTACCTGTCAAAGCACAGCTGTGCTGCCTGTAGTTTAATGAACACTAGAGGATTTATACAGCGTGTCTTTATGAAGGCGTCAAGCTTAGCTGGTTGTGGACGAAGGGAGGAGGAGCAGAAGAGGGAGGGCAGCACTTACACACAACCAGCTCGTATTTCAAGCCTCCAGTCTAAGAGCGTCTTGAAACAATCGATACAATCATGAATAAACGATGAAATATCAGCCATTCAGAGCCACTGTCTGCTGCATCAGTGAGCAGAGGTGTATCCTTCACCTGTCTGTGTCAGTATGATCATTTATGATTAATTACAAAGGAATCTCAGCCAAATTAGTATTTAAGATTTTTGTGGCATTAGTGGCCCTTTTTTTGGTGTTTCAGACAGAAAACAGGCAAAGAGAAGATACATTTGGGCAAATGTTAACAACTGATATATTTTACCACCTTGGTGTGGACAGTGAAAGTGAAAACTAAAGTGATGCAGCACAGGATTGTGGGTAGTTTAACTGAATCAGAAAAGCAATGGTGAAGACAGCGGTGTGCTTGTTTTTTCCACAAAGGGTAGAAATATATACAATAATGGTGAATATTGGTTATCGGCCGTAACAGCAATATTAAAATCACATATCAATATCGACCTAAATTTTTATATGGCTGCATCCATAGAAGAGAGGAAGAAATGTAGGAAATTCCAGGAGTCGAACCAAATCAAAATCAAAACGCAGACACGAATGGTCATAGATTTTACAATTGAAGAAAAAACATACAAAATGGTAGCGAATGTGGAGAAGCGGGATGACACGGCTGAGGTGAAAAATAAGCCAATCCAGCAGGATGCAAAGGTGAAATGAAACCTGATCTAATGAACCAGTAAACAGAAAGAAATGCTAATATAAACAAACAAATCCAAAATACAATCAGACTAACTTTACTGATACCTGGGGTACACTAACATTTCCCATAATGAAAAAAACTTTTGATTAAAATATGGACATAAGTGAAACAAAAAGACCAAACACCAATGGATCGTACCTAACACATCGAGGAACAACATATAACATCCGCTCTGTCGCAACGTCACACACTGCTGAGATGTTCGCAAATCTTTTCAAATCAACATTAAACCTAATTAACTCTCATACACACAAACTAGTCTTTACTTTGGGGAAGGCATTCAAACCAAGAAGTTCTGTTTCACATCTAGGCAAAAGTAGATCTGTCCATCCGCTTAACAGATCCTAAAAATGCTTCCCTGGATAAAACCCTGGAATAATAAAAGATCACATTGAACGAGTTGATCTCCACTCCTTCCTCAACAAGAGAGTTTTATTCTGCTGACGGAGCTTCCTGCCATCAGGGAATACAGTCTCTGTAAAGTTAAGAGCTACTTGACATTGTTAGCGTCCATCTAAAAAGCAGAGCCTCGGGTTTCTCAGCAGAACATTGTCTGAATTATCAAGCTGCAAGCATCGTCTTACCTTATCTCCATACAGTGCATCCAAGTGCCGTGTTATACAGAGTAGGTGAGTAACATGCTTGATTAGGGACATTCAGATAATGTAAAAGTTATTGCGACTCTTGAGAAGGGGTTGTCTCCATAGATCCAGGCAGGAGTTCGTACCCTGAAACGGTTGTAATTTCAGTGAATCGTGTTTCGACTAATTACTGACTGAGGGGATTGAATAAAAACACATCACATATTTAACTGCAGAGAGCCTGAAAGCAGTGTTTTTCATTTTCATTCTAGTTTATAATTATGCAGCAGAAAATTATAAATTCCCAGAAAATTCCCTACAAAACCAAAAGGTAAAAAAGCTCCAGGGATATGAAAATTTCATTGAAGTTGCAGCATGTAATTTTCATAAAAAATATATATTTTTTATTTTTTAACATATTTTTTGAAACTGTCACCATGTTGTGATAGAAACACACATACAGAGCCAGGAGGAGGTTCTTAATGCTGTCAATCAATCTCACGTACTTGCTGCTAAATGTGCAGAAGGTGGATAAACTAATGACGGTTTATCTGCCGTCATCGGTGGCTATGCTAACTAGCCTTAGCATTCACAACAGGATTTGAAAAGCTGTAGCGGTAGCAGAGAGCAGGGGGCAGAGAGATGGCAGGGCGAGAGTGATTAGCAGTGCCACACTAGATTGTGATTGACAGCTCTAAGCCCCGCATTCTGACTCTGATTGGTTGTTTGAAGTTACCAAGAAAGTACTTTCTTTTCTTAATGAAAAGAAACTCCTTCTCTTTTCATTAAAGAAAAGGACTTTAATGAGAAATCATTTCATTAAAGTCCTTTCTTGAAAAGCGGACAGAGAAGCTACGTTTTTTTTCGCAGATTTTTTCCTACCATGCTGTCCCAACATAGTCACAGTTTAAACAAATATTAAAAAATATATATATTATTAACAAAAATTGAATGACCACAGTTCCAACAGGATGGCTGGTGAAGTCTTAACTGCAGCTGCAGAAGACAAGATATGTGAGGGAGTCACAGCCAAATTGTGGTTTAAGTATCTGTGCTTTACCACTGGTTCTAGCTTTTTGGGGGAACCCTGCTGATGTTTCTGACTGTTACTTATGAGTAAAGCATCTTTCTCGAAGCCCACATGTGGTTTCAAACTGGCTGCAGCAGCTGTGCCTCACTCTGATGTCTCTGGCTCATCCCCGCAAATTATGAGCGGCCTGTCTGGGACGTCGCACAAATAAAACAGCTGCAGCGACGGTGTTTATTACCCTGGGAGATGCGAACAACCTGCTTGCTTTATTTTATCCCAAAGACATCTGGAAAAACAGGGTGATTAAGTACATAAAGCAAACAAATTCATTATTAAATCAATTGACTTGTTTTGCCTCTGCCAAGAAAGGGCTGGCTGAGTTTAAATGATTTTGGCATTACACAAACTGGGATTTAGAAGCAGAAAAGTCAGGCATTAAATCTAATTTGTGTAATTCCAGGTCAGTGTAGAGAGAGTGCCGCTATACAGAGCAGTCAGACTAGTAATGCAGTAAGACGTTGCATTTTTAGTGGGGAGATTTTGAAGAGAAAGGGTTTATTTTTTCAATTAGATGAAACAATGAAATTTGAGGAAAAAAAGTTAACACTAACTTTTTTGCAGCATTTTGGAGCATTAGAACATAGAGGAGATTGTCAGGATCTGGGATTGTTTGAGTTATTTTAGAGTTTGTTTTTTTCTTTGTCTCTTAGTTTCTGAGTTTCAGTAGATCAACCTTATTTCTGTTTTTTCTTTAGTTCAGTCCTTTCTTTTCATAATGAGTCTATTTTATATTTATTTCTTGTGATTAGTTATTCTTTTTTATTCTAGTTTAACTGTTTCCTGAGTCTAATTAGTCTTTTATTTAGATTCATATTCCTAGTTCCCCTGTTGTGTCGTCTCCCTCGTCCCCAGTGCCATTCTCTCTCTCTCTCTCTCTCTCTGTCTCTCTCTCTTTCTCTCTCTGTCCTCAAACCTGCAACCTATTAATCAATTACTCTGGTCTATTGTTCCAGTATTCACACTCCCAGTATTTAATCACCTCTCTCTCATTCCTTCTCACCAGTTTCTCCTGATGAACCTCGTCCGGATTATTCTGTTGGCTTTTTGTTTGACTCTGGCTCCCTGTGTTCCCTGTGATTTTTTGTGCGTTTTTTTTTTGTTTGTGATTTTTATTTCATTAAATCGTCGTCATCTGCTCAATGCTCCAGCCACTCTGTGTTTGGGTTCTCTTTAAACAACATATTATTTATTGTTTCAAGATGTCCTTATGAGCATAAAGTTGAAACCAGAAGTTTAAATACATCAGATAAAAAGACTCGTAAACCTTTTTTGTTTCACTAACAGTTAATCAGATCAAACTTCTCTTGTTTTAGGTTAGTTAAAATTACTGAAATTATTTCTATTCCAATAATTCTTGGTGCAGCAGGTGAGGAGGGTTTATAGGTTTTTCAATTGGTTTGGTTTGTTTGACAGTGTAGTGTGAAAACGAACCGCACCAGCTGAAAATATAACAAGTGTTGCAACTTTGGTCCCAAATCGAATCGAGTCTATCAGGCGTGAAAGCACCCTTGAAACTGAAAAGATTAGGGTTTAACCTTTCAAGGCAAGCAAACAATGGCAAAACAAAACAAAACAAAACACAGAAGTGAGGTGAATTATTGGGCTGTGTTTTCTTTGTAAAATTCAACACAGAAAGATTCACGTGTTTAAGAGCTCTTAGAATAATCCTTAAGGTCAGTAGCCAAGCGGGGAAAAAGCACACCAAGACAAATTGAGCTCAGTGCAAAGAAGTTGCCAGAAGTGTCACACTCCCATCCTCTCTTGACTTTCTGTAATCCATTGGTCTCTGCAGCTTCCTCCGCTCCAATCCCTGGTCTTGAGACGAAGCTCCTAAAAATAGAAGCTAAGTCGGGTTCAGATGGAACATCACGAGCCGTTGCCTAATTCCACCACGTTTTCTCCACCCCGAATCAGCCTCCCTCTGAGTCGGCTTCACACGGACAGACCTTAAGGCTCCGTAAAGCCGATCAAAATTCAAGTGGAGACGTTTGGGTTTGTTACGAAATGTGGAGGCATTACCATGAAGAAGAGAGAGTGCCTCGAGGCGCTGCTAAACACAGATTACCCAACATTCAGGAGCGTTGTTGAAGGTTGAAATGATTGCTTCTTTCAGGCTCTCTGCCAAGTGCCGGAGCTGACTGGAAAGGTGCAACAAACAGCAATCACGGCTCTTTCAGAATCGAAACGTAGCTCAGACCTTTGAGTAAAATACAGCAAATGCGTCTCTGGCAGACTTGGTAAAGTTGGACGAGCAGCGAAATAATAAAGAGCAAACCAAAGGAAGGCCTAACATGTTCTGCAGAGACTCGTACGGCCATACTTTGTGAAACCTGTGCAGTATTTTACCGTCCGAAATCAACAAGTTTTTTTTTTTGTCTTTCTCGATGAAAGATGGCAACTATCGCATCTTGCCATGATTGTTTGTTCCTCTTCCCAGCAGGCAGATGGAGATAACAGGTGTCAGGCTCCACATCACAGTAAAGGATAGCGACAGTGTGTGTGATTATGCAGCCTTTCTTTGTGATGGAGAAGGAGACAGCAGAGTGTAATCACAGAAGATTGAGCATCCTGAATAAATGTTTGTGTGTGAAGGAAGAGAGAGACAGAGAGGGGGAGAGAGAGACAGTCATGGACGGATATAGAAACCGGGCTTGGCTCCAAACCCAGCAGGTTAGACGGAAAATGTTAAACTGAACTAAACTCAGTCGGTTATATAAGCAGGCCGAGGTGTATCGCTCAAGCTTTTTGGGAGAGTTCAAGCTGTTGCAAAGGTTTTCAGCCTCCGTGTGCAGAAATACTCGTTGCATCGTCCTGAGATGTAAGAAACAGGACTAACAGAGACTTTATATGGGAGGAATCTGAGTGGAAAACGCATGATTCTGCACAATTAAATCTGAAATTTTGCTAATTCAATTCAATTCAATTTCAGATTGGTTTTCATTTTTGGAGACACTGAAGGAAAAAGGCATAGCAGCATCCCAAACTGTGAGGTACAGAGGCTGGCATCTTTATTTTGAATAGAGGTTTTGCTTTAGGAGGGGCTGGTGTGCTTCACAAATTAGATGGCTTTATGAAGAAAGAATATTGTGCAGAAATTTGGAAGCATCATCTCAAGTCATCAGCCAGGAAGTAAAAATTTGGACAGAGAGGGTCTTCAAAGTGGAAAACGGCCTTAAGCATACCACCAGATTAGCTACAAGTGACGTAAGGGCAACAAAGGCAATGCTTTAGAGCAGAAAACACAAAACTCTGATCTGAGTTGCTTATGTTGGAATGTAAGCAAACTGTTGCTTGTAGGATCATACCCAAAACATTTGACCTATGTTATGTAGTTTAAAAGGTAGCCTTAAATTAAGCAAAATTATTTAAAATGATTTATCAAAGCATTTAGTAACTCTGTTTGGCCTAAAGCAGAAAGTAAATTCCTAATAGTGACAAAAAGAACTTATGTTTTTACACTGTATTTACATCTCCTGTTATATTTCCATATATTTTAGCTACTATAGATAATTTTGACTCTGTGTGGATCAGAAAAACCCACAATAAATTAAAACTGACCCACACCCAGTTATCTTTTCTCTGCAAAAATCCTTGAGGCTGTGTGTTACACAATCACTCCACCTTGGAAAAGTAATGGTTTGGATAAATCAAAGCCCAAAATTTCACTAAAGATGTGAGTCTTTAAAAATCCCACAGAGAAAAATGCAAGGAGNAAACTGTTGCTTGTAGGATCATACCCAAAACATTTGACCTATGTTATGTAGTTTAAAAGGTAGCCTTAAATTAAGCAAAATTATTTAAAATGATTTATCAAAGCATTTAGTAACTCTGTTTGGCCTAAAGCAGAAAGTAAATTCCTAATAGTGACAAAAAGAACTTATGTTTTTACACTGTATTTACATCTCCTGTTATATTTCCATATATTTTAGCTACTATAGATAATTTTGACTCTGTGTGGATCAGAAAAACCCACAATAAATTAAAACTGACCCACACCCAGTTATCTTTTCTCTGCAAAAATCCTTGAGGCTGTGTGTTACACAATCACTCTACCTTGGAAAAAAAATGGTTTGGATAAATCAAAGCCCAAAATTTCACTAAAGATGTGCGTCTTTAAAAATCCCACAGAGAAAAATGCAAGGAGGAAATGTGTAGGAACGATCAGTTTGCACAATTAGACATTTTGCTTTAATCGACAAAGCATGCTCATCAAATTAGTATTTTACCCCCTATAGACACCAATCCCTTAAAAAAACAATATTTTTAGCAAAAACACAAAACATTCACAGCAAAGACATTTCTAAATCATTTTAAATGTGTTGAAGCTGAATTTTCTAAGTGATTACATTTAGTCATTGTTAGTTACATCAGAAGATTACGTAGCGGAAAATCTAATTTAGTCTGACTTCGGTTTTTATTCTCGAATGTTTATCTCTGCTCTTCATCATCTTCATCTCCATCGCTCTGCATTTCTTTCCCATTTGGATCCACTTCTTTCAATTATTGCTGCCTCCACCAGATTTGACCTGACTTCCTCTGAGAGCGGCTCTTCCCGTTAATTTCCTTGTCTTTCATTCTAGCCTCCTGAGTCTCTGCGTTCTCCTCTGGCCTCTTGTCCCTCCTGCGATTTATCTAATCTAATGTAATTTTGTCGGCTCTTCTTTGTCTCCCATGGTTCACTTGGGTCCTTTTCCCCATCTACCCTCTCATGTCCCTCAATTATTTCTCGTCTCATCTTTTATTTTTTTACTCTTACACTAATCTGATTCAGCATTCTCATTTCATTTTTATATGTCCTTTAATCCGACTCCCCACTGATTTCCTTGCAGTGATTTCCATTTCCTTTTTCCGCTCCTTTTCCTCTCATGCCTTATCTCTTCCTGTTCTGTTTATTTATTTATTTTTTCGTCAACAGGGGTGTTATTCGTGTGGATGTGAACCTTCAGGATGTGGATATTGACCAGTGTTCCAGCAGTGGCTGGTTTGCCGGGACGCATCGCTGTAATCTCACCAGCATGGAGGTCAGTGTCTGCAAATCAAAAAGCTGGAGGGATTCTTTGTTTTACATTTTCTTGCTACAATGTAGCTCTAGTTGTGTGCTTAGATAATTGAATATTTCAGCGAAACCTTTCATGTGCGGATACTAAAACCTAACTTAAAAAAGATGTTCTGAAAGGCTTGCTTATTTGGGGAAAAAAATCACTAGTCACTGAAAAATTCAAGATGGCTGCTGTGGTCATCAAAGAAAATATATTTTTGTGTTAAATTTGCCAATATTTGCCACAGATGAATACTTTTTGGTGTTGAATCATACATTATTCAACCGATAGAAGTCATATTTACTGATACTTTTATCATTTTTCTTGATGGCCACCATGGTTGTCATGGAGAAATAACTTTGCACTAACATCACATGTCAGATGAATGTGTTTGGTGTCAAATCATTGCTTACATATTTTGAACCATATAAATCATATGTATTTTCTTAGCTTTTTGCTCCCATTGTCTGGTGGACATTTTTCAAAATGACCACAATAGTTGTAATGGAGAACATATGTTTGCAATAGAAACGTAAAAAAAAGTTAGGTTCACTAACCACTAATGGCCTAAATAAAAATCTTATCCATGCTCAACAGCTAAACACATTAAAATAAAAATGATCAGAAACTGATGCTAAATCCCTAGACACATAAAATTAGCAGAAGTCTGTAAAGCTAAGTCGGTAAACATAGAAAATAAGCTCTGATAATGCTAAGTTGCTAAACACATCAAAATATTAGCAGAAGCTAATGCTAACCGTTAAGATGTCTGTTTCTGTGTCACACATATCCATCTCCTTCCAGCTGGTGACTGGTGTGAGACTTGCAAAGAGGAAAGCTCTCAGTTTCTGTTTTTGCTACATATTATTCCTTTAACCCTCTGATGCGTGAGTGACTTACTATACAGTCTTTCGTGAGTGGGTCCTTTTTGACCCGGGTTCCAATCAATGTGTTTTTTATGCTACTTTTGTCATTTTGATTCAAAATAATGTTCTGTATAATACTTTCTACTGTGTTTTATTTCACACAAGAATTATTTCATTTTTGAAATATTTTCATTTTTCACTTTTTTAAACATTTTTAGAACAATTTGTAGAACATTTCTGACAATTTGTAGAACATTTTTAAAACAAAATGACAACAGCAGCAATTTTACAACAACAATGATGAAATGCCAATAATGGACGATGTTAACATCCATTATGTGTGTGTGGGCATGTGGGGAGCTGCAAAAGAGCACGTTTCCTGAAACTAGCTAGTTAACCAGGCTAGCTAACATTACTGTCTCTATTCTATTATGCTATGTGTATCACACATCTGAGTGTGTGTATGTGTATGATCCATCCATCCATCCATCCATCCATCCATCCATCCATCCATCCATCCATCCATCCATCCATCCATCCATCCATCCTCCGTTTATCCGGGGTTGGGTCGCGGGGTCAGCCTAAGTAAGGAGGCTCAGAGTTCGCTCTCCCCAGCCACTTGTTCCAGCTCCTCTGGGGGAACCCATGGCATTCCCAGACCAGCTGAGAAACATCATCAGCGTGTCCTGGGTCTTCCCCGGGGCCTCCTCCTGGTGGGATGTGCCCAGAACACCTCACTAGAGAGGCGTCCAGGAGGCATCCTAATCAGATGCCGAGTCACCTCAACTGGCTCCTCTCGACAATAAGGAGCAGCAGCTCTACTCTGAGTTCCTCCTGGATATCTGACCTTCTCACCCTATCTCTAAGGGAGAGCCCAGACACCTTACAGAAAAAACAAATTTTGGCCACTTGCATCCGTGACCTCGTTCTTTCGGACATGACCCAAAGCTCATGACCATAGACGAGGATAGGATCTTAGATCAACCGGTAAATCAAGAGCTTCGCTTTTTGGTTCAGCTCTCTCTTCACCACGACAGATCGGTACAGCGCCCACTTCACTGCAGACGCTGCACCAATCCGCCTGTCGATCTCCTGCTCCATTTTTCCCTCATTGGTGAACAAGATCCTGAGATACTTGAACTCCTTCACTTGGGGTAGGACATCCGCCCTGACCCAAAGTAGGCACGGTATACTTTTCTGGCTCATTTATTTATGCATTTATTTCTATAGCTATACATTTTTATTTTATTTATTGAGATGATAAAAAAAGAACCTTGAACACATTGATCAACAAGTTTTGCATGTCATTCAACACATTCTCTCTCTCTTGGTTTTCTCATCCAGGGTGTCATGCACACACAGACAGGCACACACAAATAATAAAGATGCACAATAAAATATAGGTGGTAATGTTAGCTAGTTGGTTGGATAACTAGTGTTAGCTAACTTTGAAGAAGGCTAATATGTTGATTTGTGACAATAACGCTGTCACAATACTCATGATTGACACAAACACATTTGTGAGATAAAAAATAAAGATAATACTTATATGTAAGAGTTCTTGGTGTGTAAAATATTATTACTCAGGGGTGACACTTAGGTCTTAGTGTGTTTGGTTCACAAAAAATGTTTTCCTGACAGTAACAATTGGTAAGAAACAAAGATTCCCATTAAATTCCATAGGAAATAAATGCGGGTCATTTTGGACCCACTCACGGAAGAATGGGGTAGTAACATAAAATATGCTATTTCTTAAAATGTATAAAAGGTAAATTAAAAATTTGAATTGCATGATATCAGTAACATGTTTCTTGAGGAATACCTGGAATATGAAGTGATGAAAACTTTTCATTACAAAGATATTGCAAAAAGATTACCTCACTGGGTCAAAAAGGATCCAGTTATGCATCAGAGGGTTAAACCTGTATGAATAGAATGACCACAGTCGAAAACATATGTGGCATAAGATTCATCCAAATTATGAAAATGGGCAACTTTTTATGTCAATAATTGGCTTAAAAGGCTCAAATTGTGGCAATCTTGACAAATGGTTGTCACTCTGAAATTCAATTGTCAAATGGGAAATATGAAAAAAATACGACCTTAGGAGTAATCATGCTAGTTTTTATGCTTGTATCCACAGTTGAAATACTTTTACAGTAACATGCTGCACCTTTTTATCCTGTTGAAGCCTGGCTCTTCTGCAGGATGTAACAGAAACATCCTGTATTCAGTTTTCTCTGCCTTCAAATCAGCTCTAATGGTTTTGCACAAATGACGTCTGAAGTACCAATGTAAATGGTGCTTGAGTACAAATTCACGGCACACCTTTCAGATTTTTTTTTTTTCACGGGATATAAATACTTTGCACTTTGAGCCAGATCAATTTGTCATAATGTTGGATCCTTTTTTTTATTTTTATTTTTTTATTCATGCTCAGTCATTTTTGTTCAAGACACCTTGTACACGATGCTATGAATCAGAAAAGTCCAATATATCGAGCAAAAGCTTAAAAAAGACATTTGACTGCAGCTTTTTCTTTTATTTTTCTTTTTGCTTCACACCACTTTGCTCACTTTGAGAGCACCAGCTGAAAGAGGAAAGCCACCATTCTGCTCACGTAAAATGTGAAACCATGAAAGGCTGGGCAGGATAGAGGCTTTAAAGAGTTCTAAGATGTGCTCCTGAAATATTTTAATAATCAACACCGTGCTTTGATTTCATCAAGAAGGTGTTTTTCTGACACGATGTTCTCTAAAAGGTGCTTCACTGGAGTGTGCCTTGTTTTCTCCCTAACCCCACTTAAGAAACTAACAAAATATCAAGTTAAATGTTGTGATGTCTTAATAAGTCACCACCTGAATTAATTATTTTTGGCATACACAGAGCCGATATGGGCATGAACGTTTTTTTCATTTGATCACATTACAAAAGCAAACAAAACGTGTTTTATTGGCATTTTATCTGACAGTATAAAGCAAAATGAGGCATCGTAGTGAAATGGGAGGGTCGATTCTATTCCTTTTATTTTAATAGTGCCAAGTAGCAAAAAAATAAAATAAAATAAAAGATGATTAAAAAAAAAAATAAAACTTAGCCTAATTAAAAGAGCAGAATGTATAAAAACACTATTTAGTATCTGGAATAAAACCAACGCTCTGTATAATCCTGAACACACCATCCCTGTGGTGAAATCTGGTGGTGGCAGCATCATGCTGTGGGTATGCTTTTGTCTGACAGGGTCAGAGATAACATGTGGTCAGATTTGGTGTGATGAAGACCACAGGCAGATACAAGATGTTCCTCCGGGCTGCAATGAATGTTTTTGAACAAAGAATTTCATGTCTTAGAGTGGCCTAGTCAAAGACCAGATCAAAATAAAATTCTGAATCTTTAGCAGGATTTGAGAATTGATGGTCACAGATGATTACCATCTGATTTGACTGACTATTTCCTAAATCAGAACGAACAACATTTCCGCCCCTGGATGTGCAAAACTGGCAGACAGGGCCGGACTTAAAGCAATGTGGGCCCCTGGGCCGGAGCCAGTTTTGAGTTTTGGTGGCTTATCCAGTAAGGAAAAATTATTTTACTGATGCAGATTACAGGTAGTCCTGTACATCAGCATATAGGAATAGGTAGCCAATAACTCTATGCTGTTACTATAACATTATAATTTTAAAATATTTAAATATTGTTTATATTAGTACAAATCTCAAAAAATATTAATAAAACTCAACCTAATTTGCACTTAGTAGTATTATACCAAGTAAAATATTAGCAAAATATATATATATATAAAAATATATATAAATAAATCTTTGGGCCTGCCTCCAAAAATCGGGACCCTGGGCTACTGCCCTTGTAAACCCTTTCTATAGCCTGATCCAGCTGGTAGAGATATTACCCAGAAAAAGACCAGAATCAGTGATTACATTCATTTTTTTCTAACGGTATTGACTGAGTGAGACTCAATACAAAATGACACACTTTTTCAGACTTTGATCATCGGAAAAATCATAGAAATACCTATAAAATGCATAAAAATGTCTCACTACCCGACTATTTGAAAAAACCCTGAGGTGTGAATACTGTCACAGGGCGCTGGACGTAGACGGCTCCTCCATGGGGGCTACGATGAAGAACACGTGTTGTCGAGGAGGGCTGGTGTAAATAAGAGCCGCTATCAGCGTAACCGCTGAGCTGGAACCAGCGGCAGGCATCCATCATGTTTCGCCACATTGACTGATGACAGAGTGGCGTAGCGGGGGAGATGGATGTGCATGTTTGGCGTGCTGGAGGAGTGGCTCCAGGCTGTTTATATGCGAGCGGATTTGCCCTCACCTTCGCTGCAGCGTGTCTGTAGCACAGCGCTGGTTCTGGGTGAGGCGGCGCAGGGGAGAGGGGCTGTGCAGGCATGTCGATGGCATTAGGATGTATAATACATGCAGCGAAATGGATTGCAGAGAGATGAATAATTAACCACATTCTTGGTATGTGGACCCCCCATGTACCCATGTTTATATGTAGTTAGACGGTAGATGGGAGGGTTTTTTAATGTTTGACCCCCTGCATTGTTTCAATTTTTATAAGCCGCTCTCAGCTGGTGGCAGCTGTCTACTCCAATATGACGGGTGCTGCTCCTCCTGCACAGATGGTGCTTCTGTTTGTATGGCATCTTCTGCTCTCATCACACTGAGGGCAAAATAAAGGCTTTATTTTCTTCTTATTATTCTTCTTTTCACCAAACCCGGTCTGAGTAGCACATTGCATTCAGCAAAGAAAAAATAATAGACACCTTCTCTCAAAATCTCATAGCGACATGTTTTTTTGTAACTATGACAAAAGGAGTCTATTTTTTTTTTCCTTTGGTAAATGCAACGAGCACAGCACATATTTATTCAAGCCACAAGTACAGGTTATGTTTTCTGTCGGCTTACATACACTGGGAAAAAAAAGCAGCTCTAACTTAAAAAAAATGCATTAATTGGTCACGAGTAATTGAATAATGTTCATAAAATTTACCTTTTGCGTTTAAAGTTAATAAATTAACTTGGGTAAACTTAATTTGATTCCTTGTGACTTATTTACACAGTTTTCTCTTTGTTAGGTGGAGGTTAATAAATTTGAATATTACCAAAAGGTTTATTTATTTTTGTAATTTAGTACCAAAAAGATACTCATATTTATTTAAGTTCATTCTGCAAAGTGATATGGGTTTTAGCTGATAAAAGCCTCAAATTTAGCCTCTCATATGTAAGAATTGTTTTTACTGTTGCAATACAGCATGCTTTTTTAAATTCTAGATTATCACTGCCTGGAATCTTTAGCTTATCAGCTAAATTAACCAATATAAGTACTTGAAATATGTTACTATGTGTGTAATGGATCATTTCATTTTAATTGAATGAGCTTTTTGACAACATTCTGAGTTTCTGAGATGCATCTCTATTTGTGAGTCGTTTTTCAAAAAACAAAATCGTGCTTCTCCAAATGTGAATTAAAAAATCTTTAGATGATTTCAGTTTTAGATGGTGTTCAGTGAGTGTAACATTCACGAACGTTCTCTGATTACCACTTTAGAAAACACGATCAAACATGAACAGAAAATGAAACCCCCCAAAAACCTAGGGAATTACAACCAGATTCATATTCACTCAGTATGAAATGAGAAGAACAACTGTTTCTGGTATTTAGTCAATTAGTCCACACCAGATGTTTGCTGTGTTTAAACAGCCAGATGATGATGGTTTTACAGTGGGTGCAGAAATTAGTATTTGTTTTCCTCCTGACAATGGCAGAAACATCTGGAAGAAACCAGCATAATAAATAGAACCGGTCAAGATGGTTGGTTTAGTGGAGACAGGAAAGAAATGGGAGATTAAATTGGAAGATCACAAATGTTACATCACACAACAAAGAGCTCTTTAAAGCTGGTTACTGCCGCTCAGTATGGCTTTTGCTTTTCCCTTTTGAAGCAAAAGAGAAAGGTCCAGGCTTTTATTTCTTCCCCTGTCTTTACATTTTGACTCCAGCTCTCCCTCTGTGCTTCACTGCTTCCATTTCTTGTTCGCTGCTTTGTGTGATCAATTGCTGAGTTCTGCCGTTTAGCCAGCCTATTACCCATACTTTAATGTGGTGTTTTGGGACCTTACCAGCGTTTTCCTATAACAATCCAAGCCTGAACAGTCCAGTTGTTTCCTTAAGAGTTTTTTTTTTTTTTTTTTGCTAAAACAGTTTGTCAGCAGATCACAGGAGCACATAAGCCAGATCATTTCAGAGCTTTGCTATCTACATTTTCTTTTTTTGGGGGGGGGAAATGAGCTGTGGAAAGTCAATGTGAGGCTCATTGCCTTCTCTCCAGCAGCACAAATGTACCCCGAGGCTCAGTGGAAGAGAAACATCATAATGAGATTTTAGTAATGTGAAGGAGCCTCATGTGATCTCCAGAAGTCACTGCTCTTCCTCTCACAGCTGACATTGCCCAGTGCGACGGCTGCAGTACATTTAACTTGAAATTCTGTTTTTAGCAACATGTTTGGTGAAGATGTTGCTTTCCTAAACCAGCAGTGGGCTGGAAAGCTTTCACAATGTACTGCTTTGTAAGTCTTCCCAGTGTAAAGTATGAAATTTGGCTCCTTTTCGGTCCGTATGTACGTTTAAAGGTGGCTTTTGCTACTCAGCATTCATTTATTTTATCATCTGCACTGACTCTTAGGCACCGGCTCCAAAACATTTCCATGCCACTGCCTCCCAAACACCTTTAGCCTCTGGCTGGGGACCCTCTTTGCAAACTCACAGACAATGCTATGAAATATGTAAAGACACACTGACTTTTTCCTCACCTTTATTCACAAAACCTATCTTATAATTTTAACCTGTATTTCATAATTATGATTGAAAAATCAGATTAGATTTTATGATTAAAAAAGGTTGTTAAAGATTCATGACTGAAAAAGATATTGGATTAAATTCTTTTTTTTTTTTGTCTCATCTTCCTTCTAACTTTCTGAGGCCCCACTAAAACGTCCTGGTGGACCCCGAGGGGGCCGCGGCCCCCACTTTGAAGAACACTGTCTTAGTTGACGTTCACACAGCAGGCAAATGCGACCCAAATCTGTTTTTCCTTTGGCAATTTTCGACCCATGTCTCACTTTTTCACTGTACTGCTTTTGTTTCCCTCAATCTGTTTTTTCAACACTCGCACCCAAACATTTGCACATTTATACTAAAAGTCTTTCCACAGAAAGACGCTGTAGTAACGCTGAAGTCTTTGGTGTGCAGCATTTCCTAAAAAGTGGTATTTTTTGACTGTCATAAGGAGTTTATTTGTGTCTTGATTGTTTTGTTTATTTAGTTTATGTTGAGATGAATGTTGTTTCATCCAGCAGTCAGTGATATCTGGTATATTAAATAGACTTTTAACTTTTTAATAGTAGCTCACGATGCACATTGCAAATGAACATGCAGCATATCCAGATAATGGCACCACTAATACAAATTGTCCTTTATTTTTCCTTTTTGCATTATCATAATCTTCCTTACAGTAAACTATATTCTATAGCCTCATTTTTATGTGTTTATATATATATTTAAAGCCTTTACCTGCAGATTTTAGTTTTGGTCAATACTAATAAGAAGTACAATACGAGGATATATGAACAGCACAGAAAATACTTCTATCTTTTTGTCTTTAAGTGGTCATGAATTATTTGTATTATAAGTGGCGGAGGAGTAGTCACACAGAGAATATTACTAGTAAAAAAAGACAAATGTCAGCAGAGTGAGCATATTAAGCCTATAATATATTAGGAACTAGTTAGAAGCATTGCTAAAGAAGAAGTCTCTATGGAGACTTTTTTTGGATAATGTAGAACCTTTCCTCAACCAGGGTATATTTCTTCAAAAATAAGTTGCCCACTTTTCCAAATCCAGCTCATCCTAAAACAGCTCAAGAGGTTAAAATGTAGCAACTTTACTGTAACACGTTCAGCCTTCCTGTTCCAGTCTGTGTTGCTCTCTCCCACCCTGACTGAACCGCAGAAATGCAGTGTGACTGGCAGAAAATCCAGTTTCCTTTCAAAAAAACTTATTACAAATCTGTGCTTCTGATTTTGTTTTGAAACGCTGCACATTATTTAGAAATTAGCGAAAGCCCTTTGACTCCTACCCATCTTAACAGATTGAAACTTGACCATTGTTTTTGGCATGATCTTTTAGTTTTAAGGTATGGTTCTGTCACTGCTGAAAAAAAGAACAAAAAGGGATCAAATTTTTTATTTTAAGCTGACTCTGATCTCAGTTCTTCTCCAGAAAAATAATTTCTACAAATAGCAGCTACGGATGGTGTAGCATACAAAATAATCCACCAAAAAACATGAACTATTGTTTGCCAGTGTCATCAAAAAACTGTTCCATTTGCAAAAACACAGATTTCTATTTATCACATTCATATTAATTATAAAACTCGACATACTTCCACTGTTAGCTCCTGTGAATGTCAGCTGTGCGGTAGGAAGACGGCACTAACAAGCTCAGAGCTCGACGCTCTCCGTTCCCACGACGCTCCGTGATTTAACCTTTACTCCCCGCACAACCACCATCATTTCGGCGCGTCTGTGCGCAGCTTTCCAGTCGGGTCATCGTTCTCCGTCTTCCTGGTCTGTTTTGCGTTGTGCCCAGATACAGAGGGAACGGGAAGGAAGGTAGGATGTGTCACCGTGAACCAAATACAAGACCTCATGCATTATGGATGCAGTCAGTTGTAGGGGGAAGATTCTTACATAAGGATCCACTGCTTATATAATTAGACGAAGACGCGAGGATGATGATTGGTGTGGGTGATTTTTGACTTGATGCATCTTAGTAGGTTTATGTAATTTATTTATTTTTTCTGTATTATGTGAGTGTCTCAGAGTAGTACTGAGTAGTCTCTCAGTCTTCATGTATGGTGTTTTTTTTTGCAGCCGGTCTTGTGAAACGTGCCGATGGAGATAACGGGACTTCAAAGCCAGAGCTCTGCTAATGAGCGTAAAATGCTGCCACAGCCACAGAGGGTTACCCCTCCGTCTCTTCCCCTGGCCCTCTGTTTATGTTTAGGTGTTTTTCTTCTTCTCCTCCTTTTGTTGGCCTTCTCTAAACGCTCTCTGCTTCCATATTTTATTTTATTTTTTTTACCTCTCAAAGCCTCGCTTCTTATCTGAGAATCAAATTTCTTGGAGCAAATCAACTCCTCTGAGGGATAAATAAAGACCAGAAGGAGCTTATCACCCCATCTGCTAACATAGCATCATCTCACTTCTGCCAGCTTTGCACATGAAATAGTCACATGAACTTCAAGCGATTGTTATGTAATCGGTCTTCATCATTCTTTTTCACTTTCCTACTCTGAACCTGTGAGCTCAGCTTATTGTCGATAACAGAAAGAGAAAGATTGATCATTTAGATGCTGCTCAGCATCTAAATGATGCTGAGCAGCATCATTTGTGATGTTGAGGATGCTTCATCATTTATACATCAATGTATGTATAAAGTCCCAGCACCCTTGCTAAAACAAGGGTGCTGGGACTTGAAAAAAAAAAAACTTTAGGCAATTTGTTGCCAAAATTCAGCAACATTGGACTGGAAAATAAGTAGATGTTGCCTTACTTTTAGTAGTTTGGTTCTGTTTTGAAACAAGAACGGATGACGATCTAAGAAAAAGCCAATTTAAAACATGAATATAGTGATGAAAATAACTATTTAGCCCCCATCTGGCAAAGTAAAGTAAAGTAAAGTAAAGTAAAGTAAAGTAAAGTAAAGTAAAGTCTTTGTTGTCATTGTACATTTCACAAGCACAACCAAACTGGGCCACAGTTCTCTCCTCAGTGGAATTATGTCAGATATAATTAATAAATAACAAAAACGAAAATAAATAATAAACTTTCTGTCAAACAAATAAAAGTCTTTTATAATGTCTTCTTTCTAATAGATAAGGAGAGGGAGAATATCAACCAAACATCTGTGAAAAAAATGACAGAGTCATTTCTTTCCACTGTTCGGTGATGAGTGACATCATGATGAGTTGATGACAGCTGGCAATAACTCTTTTACAATCTTGTGGAGGAATTATGTCCCACATGTCTTGCCAGAGTCACTTAAATTCAGCTACTTTAGAAGACTTTAGAGCACAGACGTTCTGTTTTAGGTCACTGCATCACAATCTCATTTAACTCCAGACTACCACCAGGCAATGACGCAGCTTTCTCTCCCTTTATTCCCCTTCCTGTCTTCTCCTGTAGTGCACTCAGGCCAGCACTCCACAACAGGAATGTTTAGATAAATACTGAAAGATTTAGCCAATCTTTGCTCCGCTAGGCGACAAAAGTGTGTTTTCAGAACTATTTTTCATTCTTATCATCTCAGCCATCAGTAGCATTTACATTCAAAGCTGCACCAAACTGCAGCAAACCGCTGAAACTTAATTACCTTCCCATTTAATTCAATGAGCCGGCCTTCTAGAGAGTTTAACCTGTCCTCTGCAGTGTATTGAGGACAGGTTAAATTCTGTTGGGGAATTTAGGGCGTATGGTGACAGTTTGACACGACTTAACTTTGGTGCCATTTAAAAGTATTGCTAACAAACAGGATTCTTTTGATAGTACAGTTGCTTTGAATACATTATTTCAATGATGATATGACCTCCGTTTTAGACCGATTCACAATCTAGCCCTTCATAAAGATATATGACCATTTGGCTGCTTCATTCACAAATAAGGCACGATTTCAGCAAAAAACAAGAATAAAACTGTAGTTATTAATGCATTTTTACGTCGATGTATAAATGATGAAGCATCCTTGACATCACAAAAAAACTCACTCTCTCTTGGCAGAGTGAGAAAAGTGGACAGGATCTCTGCATTTATCTGTGAAACATCTAAACAGCTGCAGCTCTGCTCAAAAGCTTATATACACTCATCACAGGCATGAGTGTCTTTTATGTGGAGCATTTAAAAAAATAACCTGAACCTGTCAGTTTCAAAGGACTGAATATGCTACCTAAAACTGCAAGGGTTTCTTTTGTAAGAGGTGGGCATTAGCAAAAATGCAGCAGCTACCACTTTACTTCTTACTTATTATTTTAATTATAATTATCATTAGTTCAAAGAGTTTTATGTAAGAAGAAATTTTCTAAATCAATGAAATCAGCTTTACTGGCTGAGATTAGCTGTTGCCCTGCATGAATTATAAGCATGAAAACTCACAACACCAAGACAATATAAAGTAAATATGTGCATAACACACATTCAAGCATACAAATTTAAATAGAATATGGATATTTAAAACCATAGAAACAGACAATAATTGTCAGTACTACAAGGATTTACTGAGGCCACTTGGGCTGGGGTGCAGGCACAAACACAGCATGGTTAATTTCTGTATAAATTTCAAGTTTGATGAAGGGAATCTAGTTTCCCAAAAAAAGAGGTAAAGGTGCCCAAATTTTATAACATTTTTTTTGGATTGACACTCTAATGCAAAATGTTATCTTTTCTAGCTTCAGGAACAGGTCCAGGTCTTTCAGCCATACAAGAGATTTGGGTCGTGGGCGTTCTGGTTTCCACGCCAGTAAGATTCTTCTTGAAAACTCAAGCACATTTTTAAATTCACGTGTCGTACATATTCCCTCCCCCGGAGCTCCAAATATTGTCAAACCAGCTCTGGGTTTGATGCTTTCAAAATTGACAGAAATCGGCAGAGGCCTACCTGGACAAGCTGAATACCTTTTGGAGAAAAGTTTTTTTTTTTTTTTTTAACTGACATGCTTGAGCCGAATGACGAGAAAAATGTTCAAAGGAGTCAAAGTGAGGCCTTAAAACCACTGTCAATCACAGCTGTGGCAAGAATATTGATTGGATGGAGAAATACCTCCAAACTCTTAAGCTTAACCTCAGTCAACAACAGAAGTAGGAACAAAGAATGGCCCAGCAGAACAATGATCACAAAAATAAACCAAACTTGTTACTAAAATGGACAAAATGTCCATTTTCAGCAAGACAAAACCTCAACATGGCCACTATCAGTGATGCTTATACGGATGAAGTGAGTTAAACCTGCTGCTTCATTTAGATCGCAGCACGTTCCTGTTTTGGGTCTAAAAGTTGCTACCAGTATTTTCTTTTGTTAATGTTAATTTATTTCTTTGCTGTTTTTAAATTTACATATAAAACTCCGAACAGTATGCCAAATCTAGCATTTTCCCCCACTAATCTACTGGTAATCCTTAGTTAGGCTGAAGTAGAAGGAAAAATGTGTGTGAGTAAGAGGGTCACAGTCACCAGGGAGGTTTCATGCTCCATAAACATACACTATTCACTTTCTAATCTAACGCCTGCAGTTTAACGGCTGCCAATGAAAGACTGTCAACTCTATAGCAGCCATCATATCTTTACTGAGAGAAACCCCCCAGCTCAGCGCCATGTGAAGAGCTGCAGGGACCGCCCAGCCAGATATCTGCAGCCCATCTCATAAGTTTTAAAATCCTACATAAGTTTAACTGGGGCAGGGAAATATATCGACTTAATCGGTTAATCGAGTTTTTGAAGATTTAATTTTTGGGAAATGTTTTTTTTTTTTTTAGTCACCAATCCACTGCTTGGGTTTCAGTAACTCAGAGTGATGTCAGCACACCCAGTACCTAACTGGGTACTGGGTGTGCCCAGTTAGGTACACCCAGTACCCAACTGGGCACTGGGTGCCAGTTGGGTACTGGGCACCCAGTACCTTCTAAAGCAAACATGTTGCTTTAGAAGCAATCATGTTCTAAAGCAACATGATTGCTTTAGAATCATGTTTTATAGCTTGTATTTATTTGGACTTTGAATTCAGGTAAACTCTTAGAAGGGATGATTGAAATATAAACAAAAATATTTTCTGTCATTTGTAATTTAAAAAGAAAGGAGAAAGAAAAAAAAATGTATTAAGATTTTAAATTGGAATGAAAAATATATCAGAGATTTTATTTTTAGGCTACATCGCCCAGCACTCGGTTTAGCATTTCTTTTTAAGATTTTATTAGCTCCAGTGGCCTTTATGTGATAGGAAAGTGGGAGAAGAGGGAAGACATGCAGCAAAGGTTGCCAGGCCAGGAATCAAACCTGCGACAGCTGCGTCAAGGACTAAGGCCTCCATATGTGGGTTGTGTTAAACCCCTGTGCCACCACAGCACCCTCAGTTTAACATTTCACTCCTGACAGGTTTTTCTGGCAGCTTATTTTATTGGAACGTCTTTTTAAATCAGTTCAAAATTACAACCCAAAATGTGTAAAAACTAACAACATGACTAGGATAGGAAGCCCAGCGTCTTCAGTCATTATCTTAAACCTGCACAAACTGGAATTACAAAAATACATTTGCTTAATTGAAAAAAAAACTCATGTTTTTGCACTAGAATGAGGTAGATTTTGGGCTGCATCAAAATGTGCATATCTTGCGAAACTACAACGGAAACATTTTTTCCGCATCACTCGAGTCACATGATCAACAACCGGCCATTACTGCAGTCAGAAAACATGAAGAAAACAACAGGAAGTGGAAGGATGGCGCCGTATTTTTTAACGACTTATCGCGCGAACACACTTATTAAAGTGATTTATAATACTGGAAACACTGCAATTGCGAAAATATGTTGGTTTTTTTTCAACATTAGTGGAATATTATCAAAGTTTTGTGCACATTTGTAATGAAAGCTCAGCTGGAGATACTCCAGACAGACCAAGGTCTTCTGTCCTCCGGTGTTTCAGTGCTCAGTAGATTCTCTGTGAAACAACAGCAGGCGGCTTCCTGTACTCTGGAGACGGAGTGATTGTAATGCTTTGAGGGTTTATTGCTTCCAGTGTATTTATAGATCTCCAAAGGGTGCCCTCTCATTCTCTGCCTCTTTTTCTCTCTTGCTAGCTACCACCTATAGTGTCATGTTCACAATTTCATGTCCAATTGCTTGGTGAGGAAAATTTTCAAAAACTGGCACGTCAGACTGCCAAGCAAACATAAAGGTGTTCTATAACAGTGTTTTTCAACGACTGTGCCGCGGCACACTAGTGTACCGTGAGTGATCGTCAGGTGTGCCGTGGAAATTATCCAATTTCACCTACCATATTTTCTGGACTATAAGCTGCTACTTTTTTTCCTACACTTTGAACATGCGGCTTTTCTGTGAATTTTTCTTCAACCACCAGGGGGCTCTTTAGCAGGAAGTGAATCATTGGAAGTCAAAATTGGAAATCAAAGAAGAACGCTCTAATTTTAATTTAGAACAAGCACATGCTAGCAGTAGGCACGACGGAGAAATGTTTTCAAACTCATATGATGCAGCTTCTAAGTTGAGGAGTATCGATCTGGCAGTACAGGAGGGAAATAAAGCCGCTGCACGTAAACTCTGCGTGAATTAAACCGTATTTGGAGACGGAGAACTGCGTCCTTAATATATCCAGCAGTTATTAGGACGCAGCCCTCTGCTGTCCTCTGCTGGGTCCTTATGGGAAACCGAGAGCGGCAGAGAAACCAGCGGCCTGTAGCCCGGTGCGGCTGATTTATGTAAGTTTCCAGGGGGCCGGGGGGTTCAAAAAATTTGAAAGTACAGTTTTATAGTATGGTGCGCTCGAATTAATTATCTGCAAATAATGCCATCTTTGAGTGTCTTTGCTGTAGTACTGACTAATGGCGTAATCATGTAATTTTATTATCACTAGATGGCAGTAGGTACAGAGCATTTTACATTAAAACAAGAAAATTAACACGACAGTGTTGTCGCACTGTTCAGGTGTATTTTTGAAGTGGACATGTTAAGGGCAATTTGAAATAATAAATCTAAAATATGATAAAAATTAATTTTTGTGTTTGATTCCTATTCAAGACACTTTGATAAGAATGACTACATGTAATATAGGTGGCTACAGAGTATCTTTGTTTACATTTTTGGTCGGTGGTATGCCTTGTTATTTTGTCAATTAAAACAATGTACCTTGGCTCAAAAAAGGTTGAAAAACACTGTTCTATAATAAATGTAAAGATAGTTTATTTTTTCAATTGCAGATTGCTTCTGGCAAAAGAAACCAGATATATTACTATATTTATTACATTTCCAACATGAGAAACCCACTGGTGTTTTTTCAGGGCCCTGTAAAACTTTGTGGCCGTTTCTTGAGCAAGATTTCAAGTGCTATAATATTACTTGAGCAGTAAGATGGATGATCAAATCTGCTGTAAAGTTGAATTTCACCTTTGCAGCCATTAAACTCTATGGAGTTTAATCAGCCAGGTTGCTCTAGCTAAAGCTACACTTTATCTGACTTTGATTTATCTGCTTTGATCATTTCTTCAAGTATTTCCAACATCTGATGTTGCACTTTTAGTTCGTCTCTGGAATACAGAATCTATATGTTTTGCTGTATGACGGCTGTACGTTGTTGTGGCGTCCATAACTGTCTTTCTGATGTGTTGGCTGTTTTCCTCTGCTTAAAAAGCTTTGACATAATTTACAACATAAGAAAAATATTACTGTAAAATTATTAATTATTATTATTGTTGGTGGTTATAGAGTCTTATAGCTGCTGGGAGGAAGGATCTATGGTAACGCTTATTTGTGCACCTAGGATGACTGTCACTGATGAAGCTCTACTTTATGATAGGTTTCTCTAATCACTTCCTCTCAGCTGTTTGAAGACAATTTGAAGAAAATAATACAATGTTCTTTTGAGGTTATTCTTTTGGAATTTAGCAAATAGAAATAATTTTGGCAAACCAACTGACCTAAAATAGGAAGACTTTAGTGTAACTTAAAACAGTGAGAAAATTAAATTTATGATGTATGTAGACATCTGGTTCAAATGTAGTAATTAAGTGAAGATCATAAGATCATGACCTTCCTAAAATGATGACCTAACAAAATGTTTTCCCAAAAGATTATGGGATTTTGGGGGAAAAGAAACACAAAGTTAAAAAAAGAAACAATACTACTTTTAGTGCCAAAAGATGATTCAGGCAAAAATGGGGGGAAAAAAATCACTTTTAGTAAAACTGACTTTGGCCACTATTTTAGAAAGGTGACAATATGTTTGGAATCAATAAAATGAAATTGTTTTCAGCTTATATTGCTAATAGAACTGATATTAAGCACCACAAAGAACACTATTTTGGGGTTTCCTCCTGAAAACCTGCTACGTCCGGTGGTAGTGAGCGTCAGGGCAGTCCACTAGTGGCTACAAGCTACAAAAATTTGGAGGTGCATGAGCAGGCATCATAATTTGAAAATAACAGCCCATGAAGCTAAAAACCCTATCTAAAGTATACAAATGATGCTCAGCCTGGTGGGGTGGGAAGTAAAGTCTGGTGGCCCACAAGGCTTATAATACACTGGCAGAAATCCTGCTATTTCTTTGGTTTGGTGTCGTTCCCAGCTCCACGTTGCCACTTCAGACGTAAATAAGTGGCCACTTGGTCTGGGTTCAGGTCTGAAGTTGTGTCCATTGCTGGTTTGAAAGTTTGTGATTCTCTTGTGATCTTGTTTACTATGTGTTGTGTTTTTTTTAACCACCATGCAAAGACAAAGGCAAATTCCCACCTGCATTTATAGACAATAGAGATTATTATTATTATTATTATTATTATTATTATTATTATTTGCTTCAGTTTATTCTGAGAGATATTCAAACTTTCTCCACTGCAGTTCCTTGTGAGTACTTGTTGTTCATAGAAACCACCCTACCTTTTCACTGCTACCGCCACAGTAAAATTGGCTGAGGTGAGTTTGGTGGAGTAGATGACAGGTGGTGACATTAGGCTGTCACAGCCAAGGTCAACCTGCAAACAGCCCAGGTAATTTTATGCAGCAGAGATGCAGGGGGATGATTCATCAGGCCGTGTTTCTACAAAGGAAAATATAGCGCCTTCGGTTTAGCAATGATTTGTGTGGTCCTTTTGTAGCTGTTAAGAATAAATAATTCTGTGTTTCCCTTCTATTTCTGTTAACTAGCTGCTAAGCTAAAGGTAAAAGAAATAACATGTTAGGAAACACCCTCAAAGATAATATTACAGGATACTAGGAGAAAGGGAATGCTCTCTTTGGGGTGTAATTTAGGAAGAGGCTGACAAAGGGGATCACAACCCCTTCTTGTGTGCCATTTTGTCTTGTTACCTCTTAAAAGTAGCATGTGAAATGGACTGGCTGTATTTTGGTATTAATAAATTTAATTTTTGAATTCAACTCAGTGACTCAAACCTCAAAACATCAAGAACTCAGCATGGAGAACGGTTAATTCTCCACAGAGCCCAGAGACTTTGTAATATGCAAAAAAGTTTGTCTTCTCTCTTGGAGATTGAGAGATCTTCAGTGGTTGACTGTTTTCTCTTATAAATAATGGAAGCGAACAGGAAAAGTACTTGTTCAGATCTAAGTAAACAGGTCATCATGAAAAGCTCAGCTTTCATTTCTGAGACAGAGTTTCGTTTATAGGGGGGAAAAAAATCATCCTGACTACTTTTATATTGTACAAATATATCAAACATTTTAGCTTTCTCTGAATGCCCTGAACTCTGTCAAACTAAGGGATTGCAGCAAATGTAACCCTAACCATTCTCTGAAAGGAAAATGCTCCTCTCGCCTTGAACCTGCCGTAATCCATCAACCTGAGACGTGTTTAACGACTGTTTCAGGCTGGCCTTGGTGCTGCTTAATTCCTGCCCTTTACAAGTGCCTCTTTGTGGGTTGCTACATGGTTAATTGGGTTTTCTGCTGGAAAGGCGACACTGGAGGAACCACAGTTGAGCCGACAGCGGAGAGCCAAAGGTTGAATTAATCTGAGTCAAAGTGCACGTCTTAAAGTGTGATGTTCGTGCTGTCTGTATTTCATTTGTATTTGTGTTTGGAAAACCAATTTCAGATATCTGTGTTTGTAGCAGGTAGTTTGAGTGCAAGGAAAAAAAGAAAGAAGGACAGAAAGAAAGTGGTAGTGTTTCCTTGGAAGCAATAAAGTCTTAAAATAAACCTCATATATCATTTTTTTGCCCACCCCAGAATCCCTGGGCATATCATATTAATGAGTCCTCTCTTTCTTTGAAGTAAGCGGAAGATGATGTTCATAATAAATTCTGGTGTGCTTCTCTGAGTCGTCCTCAGATACGTTCTCAGTTAGAAAATATGTTTATTTTTGAAGTGATTTTCAGAATAGCACTGAAGACAATCTTTTAGTTTCAGTATCACTTATCAGTCGGAGTCCTGTGCTAGTGTTGCTCCAACAACACTTGCTTTGAAGTCGAAGGAAATTGGAAATTTCACTCAGAGGCTAACATACAGTTTGAATTCAGCTGGATTGCTGAAACTTTGTTGTAAGCTAAAGATGCCATGTGTTTTGCACCCCAGGTTTCTTCTTGTAGCTTTCATTCAGGTCTTTCTCTCAGTTACCTCAAACATTTTGGTGAGATTAAAATCTGCACTATGACTCAGACTTTGTCTTTCTTAATTCTCATCCATCTCTTTTAACTCTTGTCCAGTCCTTGATGAATTTACTGGGTCGCTATCATGTTGCAGGATCCTGTTCTGCTTCAGATTAGATTTTTTTTAGGTGATTTTACATTTTTCCTAAAACACACCCATGTTCAGTAGAATCCTGCTGCAGCAAAGCATCTCCATACCATGCCACTCCCACCTCCGTGCTTCATTCCCAGTCTAAGATTATTTTCCCGTACTGCTTTACGTGGTTTCTGCCAGACACGTCCTCTTCATGCCTAAATAATTCAATTTTAGAATCTAATTTTTAAAGAACATTTTCATGGAATTCCTTTTTTGTTTTACTATTTCTCCAGAAGTATTAAAAATCCAAATATCACAACATATAGACATTTTAGGGTGTCCTTTTTTTTCACAACTGTTTATGACAACAGCACTGTTTGGCAACGTGATACATGACATTTAGTGTGTCTCTCACCGTCACTGAATCCATCCTCACTTTCACCCAGCATGAAGATTTAGCCTTTTAACACCGTTTACCCGCTGACAATGTGAAAATATTACTAATATGCTAATGAGAAGATAAAAACAGTTTCCTCACAAAAAACTACTGGATCATTCTTACATTTCAGACATTTATTGCGTATTGATGTGAAGCTCCAGCTCAATGATATTTTTTAGGGTAACGGCACGACGTGTGACAGTTGCATCATTTCTCGCAAAAATGGAAATAATGGAGGCATCAAAACTCTCATGTCTGCCTTCCCTCTCTCATGCAACAATCAAGCACTGATTTAGTGTCTGTTTATCCTGCCAACTGTTTACTCTCCAGACCAGACATTTACACCCTCTGCAGCACCTCCTTCTCGCTTGCTGCTTCCCAGTTTGGAGATATGAGGCTGTTTGTCAGCTTTGGGGAAAAAACGGAAATGAAAAAAACAAAAAAACAAAAGATCTGTGCAGACGTTCTGCAGGGACCTTCAGCATGCAAAGTTCTTCCTGGGCACAAATCTACCAGTATGCATTTTTCTAAATGGAAGATGAAGGAAGAATACGTCTCTAGAATAACTCAGATATTTGTGTCCTCAGTTAGTGGTAGATATTTACTTCTGTTCTGTTCTGGGACTCAGTGATGTTCTACAGCAGCTTCTCTTGTGGAGACCAGCAGTATGTGACTTTTATTAAAAAAAAAAAAAAAAAGTTTTTTCATATGTATATATATTTGACAATGTAGTATGAGACAGATAACCTGTGAAAAGATCGAGCTCCTCTGCCTTCTCCCTATGGTCTTGCTGTTATCTGAACAAATACACCGCTCTGTCAGAAAACAACCAATCAGAGCAAGGAGGAGGGACTTAATGCTGTCAGTCATGCTACCGCTGGTTTACCACAGCAGGAGTCTGTCGCCAATGCTAAAGCTAGCTAGCATGGCCACCAATGACGATGAATAAACCGATGATAAATTGTCTGTATGCTATTCGCACATTGAGCAGCACATTCACAAGGTTGATAGACAACACTAAGACGCGCCGTCAGGCTCTGATTGGATTGTTTTATTTGCTCATCTTTCCACAGATTACTCGTCTCATATCATAGTGTCACAACAGGGTGACAGTTTTAACAAATATGTCAAAAACATATTTTTGTAAAATGAAATGCACCATTTAAGAACATTCATTGAAAAATGTTTAATGAATTATTCAGTCACAGTGCTTTGTCATGCAGGCCCACTGTTTTTTTCTGTACTGTGTGCGAATGTGTTGGATGTTTGTGGTCCAGATGGTCAGCGAGCTTATGCAGCTCCCCCGGTTGTCGACTCAAGCCGGAATTTTTACTGCTGCACTAAAAATCTGCAAACAACCCCTAATTCCTAATTTAGATATTAATTAGTTTCCCGGTTCCTTGGCAAAGCCCAGTGATTTCCCCTGATGTCGGGCATGTTTGCAAGCGGGGCGTCTGCAGCTTTTGCTCTGCAGAGGAGAGTGTAGAAGATGTAGGAGAATCAATAACATGCCTGAAACAAGCTCATTACTGAGACTAAACACTGCAGTGGGAAAAAAGATCACAATCAGTGTGGAAGGGGCTTTGGTTATTCAGTGTTATGTGTGATATGTGGCGCCCTTTGTTCAAGGTGTATTTTTCACTTCATTGAGAAGAAAGAAAGCTTGCAGCCTGCATTGTATGGGTAGATTTCCACTGTTTTTGCTTTTTTTTGTAACAAAATAATGGATTATGGCATTAAACACATTTTTATATTAGACAAAGCTAAACGGAGAAAATCTAAAAATCTGCTTTTAAACAGTTATTTCATTTGCTAAAGGAAAAACAGTTATCCAAACCAACATTGTCTTTGAGGAAAAAAAAAACAATTGTCTTCATTATTCAATCATAAATCAACTTTAATTAGGCATATGTTTGGTCCAATTTCACATCTGACCTTTGGAAGAGGAATAGGGCCATTGAAAAAAAAAAGAATTGTCACTTCTGATCTCATGAGATTAAATTGAGAATAGTGAGAAAAAAGTTGTTGTTTTTTTTCAGTGACCCTAATTCTTTTCCATACTGATTTGTAGATTTAACAAAAATAAATCTTTCTAAAATCATGAAGCCACCTAAATTATCTTAAAAAGTAACATTTCATGTCCCGATCTAAGAATAGAGCAGAAAAAATATCATTGACTAATATCTTTATTATTGTCTGTTGTTATTGTCATGTGTTAGTCAGAAAAAGGTGCCAAAGTCATTATTAATCCATCCAGACTCACAGAATCACAATGAGACAATTTTCAAACCTTTCTAACACTGAAAGTTGCTGACTTCCTTCTTCCCTCCATTATACGTAGCATCCAGACCCAGGAATGACGTTGTTAGTGAGCGATGACAAAAATAATCCGCACTCTGATATTTCACTGGACTGCCTTCAGATTTAGTCATGGCGTCCATCCACCCTGTAACCGTTACATTAACCTTATGCTCCATCCAGAGTTGCCTTCATTTTCCATCTACATGCTGTAGAGATGATGGGACAGTCATACCGCTACGGACCGACTCTCTCCAGTAATTTTCATGGGGTTAAGGATCGGGCTGTGGTGGATAATCCATGTGTGAAAGTCGCGTCCAAAAAAGCTCCTTGAACAGCTCCTGCACAATTTAAGCTCGATGGCTCCTCGCATTAACGTCTGCAGACATGCCTGTAGATGTCAGCGAAGAAGACGTTCACTGATGGAATTTAATTTTATCCAGGTAGTCAGCTGATGCTTCAGGGTCATAATGTTGCAGAAGACCTGACCAACCCCTGATCACGACCATATTCAATTTGTCATTTTAAATGACAGCCAAAAAAAAAATGCACAAACATCAAACAATACCTGATATGTTGTAAGGCTGCAAATATTTTAATAAGCAATTAATTTATTGATTATTCTGATGATTATCATATAAAAATGATTGTCTAAAATGCAATAACAGTATTCCCTTGGTGATTTTGAACCAAATGAAGGTAAATCTGCCACTTGAGGAGTTTTGGCTGAAACATATTTACAAATGCACCTTAAATGCAAAATATATATGTATTTTTTACAGTTTTGGCTGCTTTGACATGTTGTGTTTTTTTTTCAGCAAATGATCTTTTTTGATTCTGAGATAAACGATCAATCAATTACTAAGTTAGTTAACGATTATTTTAAATAATCAATTCATCACAATTCATGACGATTAGTCCGATTAATCGTTTTAACCCTTGTTTTGTTTAGTTCTGCTACTTATTGCTTTTATGAAGACTTGTTGCTATATACATTTTCTGTATTTAATCTGGACTATAAAGGTGTATGTGGATGTTCCTCCATTGTGGAAAAGCACATTAAAGAAGACGCCGATCTTTAAATCAGAAACACTTTGACGCTGAGTGGATCCTTTCTTCTCTCTCCAGCAGCATATAGAGGACTGGCTCAGCCAGTGAGGTAAATAGCTTGTTTCTCACATCCAAACTTGCTCAAGGCCAAGACGAGAGCACACAGTCATCCAAACAGCAGACATGCAGCAGACAAACGTTCTGCTGGAGGCTGCTGCACAGAGGCAGCACTGCTGCATAAAGAGCACGGATTTCCAACCTTCTTATCAGAACGCCAGATCAGTAACCATCGCCCCAGACTCACCCTCATCCCTGCTCCCTCCTGCGACACGCTTTCTCATGATCTCCAAAGACAGCCGTGCTCATTTTGATCCGCTGTGTTTCTCTCTCTGTCTTTGTTCTTGCAGTGCACTCCCGTTGGCGGCCACGGATTTGTGCTGGACAAGTACAAGTGCCAGTGCAGGAAAGGATTTTACCATCCGAGCCGAGTGGCGCTCAATGGCTTTAAAAGTAGGTTACAAATCTCATTGTATTATAAAAATAAAGAATAATAATAATAATAATAATTAAAAAGAACCTGCATTGTGCAATTTGCTGCCAGATCAAAAGACTGATTGTAACTCACAGAATAGAAACACAACCCTCCTTTATAGCTGACAGGTATACCCTTTATCTGATGTTCTTTTCAAAGCTTAAAGTGTGTGCTTGGCTTCTACAGCTGGGAAACTTCAAAGTCCTAAAAGGATTGTGACTTTGCTTACTGTGGTATTGTATGACGAGTTGGTCTGGACTCTCAAAGGGGAAAAAGTGACATTTAACTCAAACCTTGTCCACCATATTCCCTGTTACAACCACAACCTTCATGTCCTTAATTTTCAGTACAATGATTGTTGACTCTATTTTGTGGCACTGAATTTTATATATATATTTATATACCAAATGTTTAATTTGATTTTTATTTATTTAATAAAATAGAAAACCTAATATCCTTTTACTCCCACTTGACAGTCATGAGTTATTTGTGATCTACAGAATACGATTCCATAGAAAATCTTAAAACTTTGTTGGTTTTAATGTGACTAAATGTGGAAAAAATCTATCTCATTGGGTTAAATTATTGCAAATGTTTAAATAGAAATTTACTTGTGGATTTTCCCTTTAGTAGCAAAAATGTTCACATTGGCAAGGCGACTTTGTGACCCGCTACAGCACAAATGGGCAGTCAGGTGTATAAAACAAACACAAGTAAAACCAGATATTTACACACACCCTTACACAGTGTTTTGTTTTCTCTCAATATCCAATATTAAATTAACCTTTTCCTGTTTGAGGTTAAATTACCACTATTTGCTAAATATTACGATGCTCAGAAATTTTCTGGCTCAACATTTTATCACTTCTGCTTTAGAAAGTAGTCAAATGTAGTAATTTTCTTTTTCATTATTATTATTTCTAATTCCTCAGAACACCAAGATAACATAGTAAGTTTATGATAGGTTAATTTGCAACATTTGAATTAAACTGAGGCTTCGCGTAGTGTTAAGGCAACGCCTCAAAAGCAGCTTTTCCACTATAAATGTGCACAAAACTTTAATATTCCTCTGAATATAAAAAACAAAGTACGCACACTTTTGCATTTGTTAAAAAAACGCAATTGGAATCACACGTAAATAAGTTTGTTCACACCATAAGTAATTAAAAAACACGTTATCATGATCCTCCTACCACTTCCTGTCATCTTTCCGTCAGTGGCAACGTTTGGCTGTTGATCATGTGACTGTGTGATGCAAAAATATTGTTTCCATTGCAATTTTTTATATAATTATAATAGTTTATTATAATGACTCTTGATGAGGCAAGTAGTCAAGAGACTCTGTTTTGGAAGACAGTCATTTCCCAAACCCCCATGCAGACCATCTCTTGGTCACAGCTGATTGCAATGTTGATTTTCCTGCCTGAAACCTGAGTTTTATTCTTTGCAAAAGAAAAAAAGTAGATCAAAGTGGGAACAGGTTTTATGTTGTTCCCTGGCAACAAGCTGAAAGAAATGCAGGGTGCCTATGGATAACCTTCCCTCGGTCTTTCTTTGCAATGTCCTGAAAGTTAGAGTTCATTTAAAGGGATAGATCAACTTATTTTAGCTTTACATCATGTAATGTTGTAATGTTATTCCCTCATCAAAAACATACCTGGAGTCTTGCCTTGATTCTTTCATGCATGTTTTAGAAAACCTTTAATGTCCATGGCAACCATTCAGCTGTGCAAAACGTGTGTGTGGACCTAGCTCCACCTACAAGGACGGAGCTCCTCCTCTGAGGTTCGGCTTCAGGTAGTAGAGGAGCCATGTTGAGACGACTTCCTGGAGGCGGAGTTTCAGGACGAGCAGGAGTCTCTTAAAGAGACAGAGGCTCAATTCAATTTCAAGGCGGTAAATTAAAAAGTCAAATTTCTTTTGAGCCATATTTGATATATATAGCATTTTTATAACAACTGAAGGTAACATAGTTACCTGGTTGTGCTATAAAATGCCACTATGTGGCTGGAAAACACACAATGCAGCCCTTTTAAAACATTGCTGATTAAAGCTGAGCTCAGCAGATCTTTAGATTCACAACAATAATGATGTTTTTGACATAATTCAGCTTCTTCACTGACTTCTGTCTTAAATTTTCCAGAACATCTTATCATGGAGACATAACTCAGTCAGTTTTATCTTGTTTTTTTTTTTTTAGCAGTTAGACATTCAGTTGAGGACAGAGCTGCTTGGTGCTTTTCTCTCAAGTCTTGTTTGCTCTTCTTTAATGACTTTCTCTTGTATTTTCTGGTCTCCTTGAGTCCCTTGTGAGTTCTTTTCCTTCCTTATTGTGCTTTTCGTTTAGACATTGCCTCGACGCTGGTTTTAAATTATTTCCTGTCATCGCATTGGTCCCCGTGTCTGTATTTCATACATCATCCTGCCATTTGTCAGCTTGGCTGTTCATCACCTCTGTCACTGCACGCATATGAGGTCTCACTGTTTCTTAAACATTTATCAGGTAGCTTTTGGATTTTCTCTTTGATTTTTCCCCCTTGTTTCGATTCACTCTAAAGCACTCACTGCTAGCATAATTGGAAAGTGACAAAATGTCAGGACCCATTTACCAGCAGAAGGCTGGTAAATGATAGCAGAAGGCAAAACTTTTCCATTTCTTTTAGCTTTTTACCAATGCACTCCTGCAGAAGAACCACAGTTTTATATTCCCAGGAGTCTGAAGCTCCAGTCCTTAAGACTGGAGAGAGACGCAACTTTAAGAGTGTCTCTCCTTCAACACATCTGTCAAATAATTAGGTCATTAGCGGGACTCTGGAGAACTTGACAGATGGCTAGGTAATTTAGCCATCTGATTCAGGTGAGTTAGACCCAGGAACACATCTCAAAGTTGCAGGGCAGCTGACCTTAAGGGCTGATATGTGAACAGATGTTTGCTGCTGGTATTGCTAGCATGCTCAACAGGATTACTGCACCAAAGCTACGTTCACAAAGCAGGTCATGATGCTGTTCCTGAGTACGGGTGGCAACAGAAGTGAGTCAGTGACAAAAATGAATGTTTTTGCCCAACCGGCGATAAATTTGTACTTGCCCATAATAGACGCAGAAAAGCTAGCTAGCAAGGGTTATTAACTGAGAGTTAGTGGCAGCCTCAACTTCCTCAAGTCAGAACACAATGAACAGGTCTGAACAGACTCAAACTTTAGCCTGACAGATATAAACAACTTAAATAAGATTAAATAGTCCTGCCTCGACAAAATTTAAGAGCTGTCATTAAGTATTTAAGGCTTACATTTTTTTCCTAAATTGAAGTCATTTTAAGGGATTCATTTTAGATATATAAAATTAAGACGTTTTAAGGATTTGCAGACTTTTTGTAAAGAAAGTCCAGAACTATAAAATGTCCAAACATCTGCAAATCCTGAGACCAACCTGAATTCTCGTCAATCCCTTCATGAACTGTATTTATTGATTTCAACAAAACCTCCATACAACTATTCAACAATCTGAATCATATTCTCTGGCCAAGATATGCTTTATATTGTTCACACTGTAGTGGGATTAGGACTTTAACAAAGGTCGATTATAGTTCTTTTCTGAACTAAAAGTTGCTTTCAGTCCCAATATTGGGGGAAGTTAGCCCCAGACACTTTTGTCTTTTATATTTTCACACAAACACCTGTGCCTTTAGATGTCAAATACTGAGGTCAGAATGTAAACAGGATAGGGTGCTAACATTTTCTGGCTATATTCAGGACTATTTCCATTCCCAGTGCACATTTTCCAAATATACCTCTACTATTTACACAACTGCTTTCTTATTCTTCCATTGATTAAATATCGCCTGAAATGTTTCACTGTTTTTCTGGGCTAGACTTAAATTATTTTCATTGGCAGAAAAGCCTTTTTGTGCAAAAAAATTAAAAACTAAAGTATAGATAGGGCAGCTTTCTATATCTGATATTCGCATACAGATCGCAGCTGGCTGGCACAAATTAAACTCTCTGGAAAGACGAGGGTTAGAGATAAACAATCTCATTGATTTGCAGCAAAAACAGTGCCAATTTTTCATTATGATTACCTTCTGCCCTCTCCTTTACGAAAGTCTTAGACTTAGTCGCGCTCTCTGCAAAAATCAAATCACTTTGTTAAAATTAATACATTGCAATAAAAAATAAAAAAACTGAACCAATGGTATTGATTATGTCTGGATGTTTAACACATTCTTGTGGAACAATTCTCCGCCAGAGTTACAGTGGGACTTCTTGGATCAGGATCAGTTTTATAAATGTTTTTTCAGCATCTTTAAATGTTCTTTATTAAATCTACGGGTTCTAAATACTCACCGATGATGATGTTAAATGCAACACTATTCTCTGCAGGTAGAGCTAATTAACAAATCAAAAAATGACAGGTGCTGGTTTGAGAAAGCTTATTAAAAGCAGCGGGATGACGAGGACAGTTTCATCGTGTTTTATCCTCTTTTCATTCATTGTTACCTTGTCTGCTTAATTAAAAACGGAGCTCTTTTAATCATCGCCCGGGGCTCTAGGATTCATTGGGCTAATGATTTTTAATCTCCTAAACTGATAAACCGAGCAGTTTGAAGAAGTCACAGTGGAATGAGAATAAACGAACTAATAATCCTTGAAAATCCTACTGTATATTAGCCGTGAGACGTGGTAGAATACGAACCTCGTTAGCATGTGTGAAGCAAAGCTGTCGAGATTTAAAGGAAATGATCAACGTGTCCTCCCTCCCTCAGACCGGGAGCACAGCTCCTACAGAGACGAGACGTCTGACATGTCCAACAAGTGTCTGCCGTGCAGAGAGGGCTGCAAGTACTGCCAAGACGACACCCCCTGCCTGGTGCAGGAGGACGGCGGACTGCGGCTCGCCGTGGCCTCCTTCCAGGGCCTGTGCATGATGCTGGACCTGGCAAGCATGTTGGTGGTTTACCACTTCAGGAGGAACAAGGTGAGTGGGACAGCGGGGCGTCAGGGGGGGGGAAACGCTGGAAGTTCACTTTGATTCATAATGCAACTCTTTTGGGCTGTGAATGGTGACATTGGAAAGTGCTTTGGAGTCCTCAGACTTGATAAACGCTATACAAGTGGAGGCCATTTACACTTTCACTTGCTCCACTTGTTTCAGATGTTGCTTTGGGTTATTTAGCTAAACTTAGATGCAGTCAAAGATCAGACTTTGGGTTTATAACTAGAGGCTCCATGATCAAACTTTGATCTGCCAGTTATGATTAAAGTAAATTCGGATTTGTTTGTTTCCTAGCCTTCCTGTGTTGAGTTGCATTAATTATTTATATTAGGAGCAGACGAATATCAAGAGCAATCATAGACAATAGAATTAAGAGTTCACATTTCAAATTATTTTTACAATCTTATCTTAGTGATTGGCACGATTTGCATTAGCCTGGTAAAAAACAGAGGCCTTGTTCTATGTTCTGCTTTATCTAGAGTGTCTGGACTTTAGGCTACTAAGAAATGAATGCTTGCTGCAGACGTGGATTCTGTTGAGGTTTTAAAGTTTACCAAATCACTAAGGTTTGTCTGTGATGTGCCAGTTGGACTTTATGAAGCTCAGTGGAAATGGCCTACGCCAATCCAAATGAGGCGGCTGTTAATGTCGATTCAAATTTTGGAGGCGTGGCCAACATGGACTAAACAACTTTGTTCACTTCCTCCGCTACGAAATCGACATCATCGTTCACAACTTCTTTGTCTTATTGCTGATTCTTTGAAATTCTACCTGAACAATCACAGTTAATGGGAGAAAGTCTAGATGGAGCAATGAAGGGAGATGAGAATTGAGTAATATTGCTTAGGAAGGCAATGGCCAGGCTAAGTTAGCTAGCATTACATAAATAGTACTCTTTGTGTTTGTGTTCATTCTGCAAAATGTAGACCACTGCAGTGGTCCAAATATTTTGTCACATGGGTCAAATTGAAAAGTATCAGAGGAAAAAAAATAAAAATAAAAAAAACATATTTTTTTTCACCTTCTCACCAGTATTTAATTGAAACAAAGTTGTCTGATTTAGGCAGACAACTCACCTGTAAATCCTTATAGATAAGCGCTATGAAGGGTCTTTTAGGGTTTCTCCCCTTTTTTAAGGAAAGCAGACAGATTCCTAATTTTGGGGCGTTGAATGTGTTCTATTTTGCTTGTTTAGAAAAAAATCATTAAGCTAATTTCTGCAAAAATAACTGCATATGGATCACTCTTGTTTTTAGCCAGGTTTAATAAATAGGTCTGTTTCTCAATCATTGTATTGAGAAGCAATACTGGATATTTGTGGCCCTATTTACAATGAAAGTAAAATGAAAAAAAGACAAAGACTTTTTTTTCAGCATTTGAAATTTTCTGTGACAATCTCGCCCGAGAAAATAGCAAAAACTATCCATCTGTATTTGTTGGGGGACAAATATGTGTCTTCATTGAATGAAAATTGTTCCAGGGACTACAAACAGCCACCCAGCTGCACTTTGGACTCTCTAAAATATAGATCCTTACATTACCACAGACATTTCCAAACAATTCTGAATCTAAAATGTATCATGACAGACAGAGATCGAGAGCTTAAAAGGAACAAAATGTATATAAAAAAGAGCAACTTTTGCTGCACGCCATTCAGCCTTGCTGTTATCTGTTGAAAGTCTTGCTTTCTCTCACAGCCTGAAGAAACAGCAAACTAGAAAATACCATTTCCTTTTTAGTGGTTTCATGTAACGCTGTGCATCCTGTGACATGACTTTAAACATTTTACCGTTTAGTCACTTCTTTCTCCTTGGTGCAGTCGGCTGGTCAGTCACGCTGAAAATCAGTCACTTGCAGTCACTGATTTCTCTGTGCACCTCTTCCTGCCTCTACTCATAACTTCTTATTTTTCAAGCAAACAGAGGCTAATCAGAACAAATGCTATGGCTCATCTCAACACTTATTTCTACATCAGAAATCTACATCAGAATTTTTTTTTCTTTTTTTAAAAAGAGTTGTGATTTAAAGTTTCCAAATCTGCTCTCATTCTGCAGTTCATCAACCTCCCACTCTCCTAAGTGCCAAAAACCATTAAGGCCAATCAAAAATGACTAATTGCAGATCAAATCTAGACACAGAGGTGTGCAGCAAATAGCAATGAATGTAGTTTAAGACAAATATACAATTAGCCAAGTGTGTTTAGTGCTTTATCCTTAGCCTAAAGAACAAAGGGTCTTTATCAAGTACTTTTAATATTATTCTAATCCACAAATATTTAACATCCACTGCACATAAGGCCTTGTTTCAAGTTGTTGCATAAGATGCTCTTTGGCAGCAGAAATGAATTAAACACAAGATCCTCCCAGTGTAGCTCGACTCCAACCAGCCTTCAGGCGAATATGAGCTGGAACTTTTATAAGTGAGCTAATTATAGATCATCTGTGTTATTCCCTCAGAATCTCCCAGCTTCCTTTCAATTTACCACAAAAGAAAAAAAAAAAAAAAACGTCCCTGGGGGCTTTTAGAATCACACAGCAGCAAAGTCCTCAGTGAGTTTTATATGGATAATTAAATGCAACCCAGAAAAATTCATTTCCCCCCTCCACCCTCCCCCGTGGTGCTTCAAGATAATACAAGACGTTAAATAAATATATATTCTGAAACCCTCCTTATTCTGTTGTTTGCTTTGAAACAGGCAATTATTTTGTTTGTTTTTTGTATTTTTTTTTTATTTTTTATTTTTTTTGCTTTTGCCTGGAAAGAAACTGAAATGCAAATCGGTACTCATTACGGCTGAATCGGAGAGTTTGGTTTTAGACAGCACAGTTTAAGAATTAAGTTGCTGAATGTGAAACAAACACTGAAGCCCATACACGAGGTTAAATATGAAAATGTTTTTAAAAATCCTTTGTTTTTCTGCAAAAACAAAACAGCCAGATTAGAGGCTCTGCAAACAGGATTAGTCTCTTGCGACTTCTCATGCTGCAGAGTACTCAAACGTTCGCTGTCTCCCGTCATGTACTAACTAATGAAGGTTCTTTTTGTTCTTCCTTTACAACAGAGCATCCGTACTTCTGGTCTCATCCTGCTGGAAGCCATCTTGTTTGGGGCGTTACTGCTGTACTTTCCGGTAAGTCTCTGGTTTGATCTTAATGGGACCCGACCTTGCAGAAGTATCCAAACCCTTTGAATCTGGGAATATTTGTGCACATTAGAAGAACAAACTTAATGTAATTAGAGTTTATATTATGAACCAAAACAAAAGTATGCCTAATTCTAAAGTGCAAGAAATATCATAAATTGTTTTGAATACATTTTACTGATGAAAATTCAAACTCTGTAGCTTGCATCCCCTTAGTATTCCTAAATAAAATCCAGTGCAGTCTATTGAACAAACAGCAGCATGAAGAGAAAATAGGTTTTGGAAGCAGGATTAATTTATAAATTAATATCACAAGCTCTTAACACCCAAAAATAGAACTGTTTGAACATAGCACCACCAAAAACTTAAAAGTTGTGGTTATGCATTTACTAACAGATCACGTCCAGATTTAGTCAGAGAATCAGCAATGTCCTTGGTAACTCTACATATGCTACAAAGATCAAAAGCTCAGGTGAAGAAATCTGTAAACTGGGCCAGATTTAGTCATGGATTTAACAAATTTGACCTTTCTGAAAGCAACGTAAGTAGAAAGTCATTGTTCAAAGAAATCCTGTTTGCCTCAGTTCATGTAAAGGACACAGGAAACACAGGATGGTGCCTTTATGTGTCTCTGAACATTCAGAGTCACATAGAGACAGTTATAAAGTCAGTTTTCTATCTCCTGAGGAACATTTCCAGGATTAAAGGACTAATGTTGCAGCAAGATCTAGAGAAACTTATCCATGAGATTATCTTTAGTCTTATTGATTACTGCAACAGTGTCCTCACAGGTCTGCTGAAAAAAAAACCCCCAGCCTGACAGCTGCAGCTGAACCATAACACTGCTGCTCACTAAAACCAGGAAGATAGAGCACATCACACCAGTCAAAGCAAAAATGCCAGTGCAGGGTTTCCCCCAGAAAACTTGCTAAGCCCGGTGGTCGGGGCGTCGAGGCGGTCCACCGTGTTTTGTATTAAAAGATGTTAAGTTGACAGGAAATGTAAAAGTATTACTGTGTAATTATATGTTACGGGAAAAGATCTCCAGTGAAATGCTATTTAAATTCACAGTTAGTCTAAAAACAATAAATTTGCACTTCTGTTTAATCCAAATTAAGTCAGCGGCTCCATCAGGCCCCCAAGGGCTTCAAGGGCCCCATAAATGCTAATATTTTAAAACAGACCAAAGATACATAAATGTAACACTTGTTTATTGAGATGATAAATGCTGTTAAATTTTATTCAATTGTTTAGGCATACATAAATTAAATGACTTTAAATTGTTTAACATTTAAATGCAAGATTTTAAGGAGCTGGCAAGTTTACTTTGTAAAACTTCAACGAACAATATTCATAGTTAGATTGTTTTGTTACCATAGCAACAATCTGATGCTGTGAGTTTAATCTTTGAATTTACAAATATAAATTAGTAAACTGTGATGATAACTTATTGCTTTTTAGGCTGACCAATTAAACTACTCCCTTCTCCCATATTTCACTAAATCTAACACAGAAGCTGTTAGAGGTGCTGATGTTTTTTAGCAACAAAAGGGGTCCCTAAGTCAGATTCTGCTCCAGGCCTCATACAGCCTTGGACCGGCTCTGCATGATGAGGTAATCCCTTGCACTACGCAGAGATGCGCAACAAACGGGAGATTGAATTCAATGCTGCTAATGTGGCTTTAGTAGCGCTGTTCCATTTCGTGTCTGTTGAGTTTTTAATAAGCGTCACAGAAACTATTCTGGTTGGTCGAGTTTATGGGATGAGTTTCTCAGATCTCCGTGCGGCTGTGAGTATTAACTCTAAGTAGACAACGCATTTGATATGGTTTGATGCATTGTGTAACCGAAAAATAATAATAAAAATAATAATAAAATGACATAAAATCTGCGTGATGCGTGACTCTGAGGAGAGCATTAAAGCTTCTCACCGGGCTGAACCTGCATGATGAGGTTATCCACAAACGCTCCGGCCAACCGGGACCACAGATATAAACTTTACAGGGAAGACAGACACAGAGCCACACGCTGGGCAGCGTGTTGAGATGTAAACGCTGCATATAATTGTTCGTTCACAAAGATAAATCATTTTCACCACTCCACAACGCACCTCTGAATTCGCTACAAGTTATTCCTGTGGTTCACATTTAGCTGCACAACCAGAGCTAACGCGACGGGTTTTAAACTCTTACCTAGAGTTCTCCAAAGGATCATAATTCCTCACAGTAGGATGAGGTAAATATCCATACAGGTCAGCCTGAGTCCAGTTTGAGTGAGAGATAAACAGTCGCTTGCAGCCTGGCTTTTAAAAAAAAAACAACAACTTTTTTTAAATTTCATTTTCCTAGAAATGTAAACAAGCAAGACTTAGTCTGGCGGCGGGGCTAGTAAAGCATGGCGGGCCACCAGGCTTATAATACACTAGGGGAAACCCTGCAGTGCAACTTCATGTTTTAAAAGATAAGTTGAGCAGGTTTTACTTTGTTTTTGACCTGGAACTGGTCAGTCAGATCAGATCAACTTTACGACTAACCCTGGAAGTAATTAAGTTTGTCAGAGGTATCACATCCATTGCTGCTGATATGGATGACTCTGTAATCATAAAATACCTCACAGACTGCTGCCTGACTGCATCAATTTCTTCAAAGTACAGACAAACAACTAAGTAGGCCGAGGAGCCAGCGTACAGCACGGAAAGTACAAGAACAGCACAGTGTGGATGTAACCAGCTGAATCAGAAGCACCACCCACAGAATCACTCATCAGATCGCTTACATGTGGCATGAAGTAGCAACAGATACGGAGCGTTGCTGTGATGATTCGTCTGTGATTTTAGATTTGGTTGACATGTCACTAGGCCGCCTTTCAACTTTCACTAAAGCTATTGTGTTCTTCACTTGACAATCTAGTGAATGCTGAACTGATAAGCCAAGTTGGAATCTGACACAGTTTGAGATGTGGGACAAGCTGACTCATGTCACATGCTAGCTAATACAGTTCTTAAATGACTTGTTTGTGTGTTTTTGTTAGGTTTGTGTGGGAGACGAGTGGGAGGATATGGCAGAATGTTGCTGCTGACTTCATTGTTACTTTGTCTTCTGTGTTGTTTTTCTTCATTTCTGTTTTGTTTCATGTGATGCTACAAAGTACTTCGGGTCCTACAGAACTTTTGGTGTTTGTGCACTGATCCACTTTTTTTCACTTCCGATACCGATACAGGTATCTCAGGGTTAGTATGGGCCGATACCGATCCAACAGAAAAACAGTGCTGAATTGACTTAAAACATTTCTTTTTTAAAACACAGACATAATGTACTGTATTACAAATGTATTTAATAACTCTGCACCAGTACAGCAAATTTAAATACACAAATAACTTAACAAGCTTGGCCAAACATGTAAGAACATGATTTGTTTAGTCAGTGCGATTAGGAGTTAAACAAATGAGAAAGAAACTGACAAAGACGATAGGTTGACTGTCTTGGTCAAATGTGTAAAAATAATCTGCAGCAAACCATCTTTCAAAAGGTTGAGAAAGTGCAATAGATAGATCTGCCCTTATGGATCGGGCACAATGTCACCAATACCCGATGTAGAATATTTTGAATTATTAGGGCCAATGCTGATATTGATATCAGATCGTTTCATCTGTATCCTGAGTCTCATACTTGAGAAACACTAATGTATAAACTATATCTTCAGTTTCTATGTGACTTTAACTAAACAAACCTTCAGTATCATCCTTTCTCTAGCATGAGCATTGCAACTTATGCCACACATACAGTGCAGCTCATAAGCTCCACTGCTACGTAAAAGAGACCTGATCTGATTCTAATCTATGCAGACTCTCTGTCTGCATTGATGAAGATGTGTTCATTGAACAATAGGAGTCCTGGTCTCTCATAATGTGTGTGCAGAGGATTAAAGAGTTGCCGATCATTAAGTTTGGGGAAAAACAGAAATTTTGACCCCCATGGCAAAAAGTTCTTGCATAGTTGTATGTTGTACAACACACCCTATAGCGAAATACACATCAGTATATTTTATTATTCTAAGAAGTTCATACATTTTGTAGATGTAAAATAATTTAGCAAGATTTCTTCTGATTGCCGAGATCAAAATGATCAAGTCAGCCTTACTATTTAATGGAAGACGTTAATTTTAGTCAAGATCATCTGCCTGGTTATGCAGGTTTGTGGATGGTGATGGTAGCATCCACATACTAACCATATATTAGTAAAATTGTTCAATGGCAAAGAAGATAATAAATCAGTAATTACCAGTATTGTCATAAACTGCTTCATTATAGATGACAAATAACAATAGGTTTGTTTTATACATGCTTGTACTGTGATGAGAGCTCATTGTGGGGAAAACCAAATATGGAGTTTTTGCTTCATACTATTGCATAACCATCGCTGATCCAAACTGACACTCTGGGCATTTGAACAAAAGACAATCCCCTATGGAGCTGAGAAAGACAAAAACATGGAAATGGGTTTATATTTAACACAAAAATCTGCTGGAAGATAAGCATCATGTTGCACAGTCGTTTAAAAAAGCCTAACTTGTGTAGCTAGCGATAAAGAGAAAGGACTGTGGGGTGCTGACCTCAGGTGGGACACGGCCAATAAAACCAAGTGTGTCGCCATTGATCATGAAAAACTCATTCAAAGTCCAGTGTGTTAGAAAAGTTTTCATGGCCTTAAAAACGTTTCAGATTCTCGTATGTAACAACAGCAAATGTAACTTATTTTATTCAGTTTTTATGGGACTAAATAAAAAAAGGAAAAGGAAAATTTTTATTGTATGTGTGCAAACATATAACGCGCAGGAGAACAGCAATGTTGGAGTATTGACTCAAGAAAGACAGTCACAAAGAGAAATGGTGTATGAAAACAGAATAAAATTAATAGTCCATAAATACTGCATAAAACAATGAAAAACTAAAATGAAGACAATGTACCGCATAGTTGTGAAGTAGAAAGGAAATTGTGTACAATAAGAATCTGAAAAGTCTCACACATCTACAACTTTTCTCTTCTTCTTTGGAAAATATCTCAAACTCAGTTGGATTGGACAGAGAGCGTCTGGGATCGTCGTTGCTGAAGTCTCGGCAGAGATAGTTAGATTTGAGTGTGAACTTTGACTTGGTCATTCTGTTTAGCTTCATCCAGTCCACATCACTTTGGTTGATCTATCGCATACAATAGATATACAATACAACAATTGATATTTTTGGTTGCTCTGAGACTTATTCAATAGGTCCTGCCTTCTTGAGCTGCGGCCCACTGTCCATGTGCCCAATGTCTGTCTGGACAATAACAAAGAGCAGGACAGCTTAGCTATGAGTGTTCCTCACTTAGCCAGGCTTTGTGGTGGGTGGGTGCCATTGTGCTATGTGTGTGTGCGTGTGTGTGTGTATTTACCATTGTGCCCACAGAGCACCTGCTGTGCTGAATCAGAAACTCATCTTTAGAAGGGAAACAGATGGAGGAAACCTGCATGTCGTGTTAACAGGGAGGGAATTCACTCTCCTTATCAGAGAGCTCTCCTGTCCGCCAACAGAAAGCTTATTGGCTGGATCTCAGCCATTTGAAGGAAAAAATGGTAAATCCTTTGAGAAAAGAGCTTCATGATATTGGTTTTGTTCTTTTGAAAAAAGTTACAGTCCCGGTTTTTATGTGTTTCATAGTAGAGTTTAGATTTATGGTCCGAGCCCGACCCGAATCCGTCAAAAATTATTTGCTCGAAGGCCGGTTGGTGTTGGGCTTTTGTGTCGTATAGGCCTGCAATACATTCAGCAGAGGGAAACCCAAACGAGAAAACACAATATAAAGTTGTGTTAATCTAATCATTATAGTCTAAGTATAGACATTATAGTCTAAGTATAGTTTAACCAAAGAAACATAAAGTGGGTAGACTGCAACAAGCTCAGTGAACTGCATGCACACATGATTATGAGAAATTCTTGAATCTCCCATGGCAACCATTAAGCTGTACAAAACACATGGAGGGATCTGGCACCGCCTCCATGGATGAAGCTCCTCCTCAGGGCTAAGTTTTCAAGCTATCAAGTTTCTGCCTCGCAGAGCCCATTTCCCCCACGACTTCCCCACTCAGCTCCTTCAAACTAGTCATCAGTAATTAGCAAATATCTGGTGGAACTGCACATCTACTTAGCTCATTGTACAACCTCCTTCTCAGTGCAATGCTGGTAAAAATGTTGATGTGTTAACTTCCTGAAGGTGGAGTTTCAGAAAGAGCAA
>NW_006800463.1:43700-115795 GCF_000485575.1 Poecilia formosa | reverse complement strand
AGTTACTTGATTGTGTTACAAAGTGATGTTGTGTGGCTGGAAAAGACATACTACTTCCTTTATGGTTATCTAAAAACAAAAGCTGTAAAATTGCAATTAAAATAACATAATACTAAAGTGATTTAATAGGGTCGGATTGGGCTAAGATACATTGCCTGTAGGTTTGGGTAAAGTTGGGTTTTTTAGACCCAATCTTAACTCTATTTCATTGTGGCATTGGAATGGCACTACACCCAAACAAACACCCAAACTCCAGGTGTATGTTTGGGTGTTTGCTATGAAGTCATCGGTGAAGGTGAGTCCATCCTTATGAGATCAAACCTATCTTGATTTTTTTTTTTTTTAAATCTGCCAACTTATCCTTTTCTCTCTGCACCCCAAGGATACCTCCAGTCCCAAAAATAGTCGCACTAAAATATCCTGCCACTTTTATGTTCACAAGTCGAGTGTTATCTCCTCCCACTGCGCCGCTACATCTCACCATCTTTTTTTTTTTTACTGTACTTCTCAGCATCTTCACTGCTTGTCTCAAGCTCATCCCTGCCCTTCACGTCCTCATTGTTTCTCTTTTATAACCTCGTCTGCATGTTCCTTTTCTGTCTGCGTCCTCTCCTCCAGTCTCAATATTTGTTGCCAGAGCTTATTTCCTTCTCTTTTTTTTCCTCCTCCTACTTTTTTCCCTCTGCCGCTACAAGTCTTCTCAGCTGTAGCTGTACCACTCCGGCTCTCAATGCATTTTTAAACAGTCCATCAAGTCCTGGCACAACTTGTTTTAAAAATACCTCTGCTGATTAATTGATGGAGGAGACTTCAGAGGTTGGAGGCAAACCAAGACGGCCACCTTCTCTACTAGATGATATGAAAAAAATAAATAAATAAAAGCTGTCTGCAGTTTCAGCATCCTGGCTCATAGTGATGAAGGGTTTGATCGGGCTTGGGACAAATATCTGTGTGTGTGTTTTGGAAATGTAAGGAAGGAGTTACGTAAAAATTCAGATGAGCTGATGGGCAAAATCAGAAACAAACAATGACAAAGAACAAAGAAAATAAGCACAATGCTTCCTTACTACAGATTTCTTTTATGATTGCTTTTTGTTGTGCCAAAAATGTTTCAACTCATAAAGAAAATGTCAAAATTAGACGTAACTTTTTGAAAAGATTTGTTTTAGATTTGTTCCTGGTTTAACATACAGACTCAAGTGACAAAGTTGCCTCCTCAGCATGCAGACAGGAACTTCAGAGTCCTGCTAATGATTCAGAGGCACAACTAAAGGTTTACCTGTGATTTAGATAACCTTTTCTGTAATAAATGCAATCAAAATTTGAAGAATTAATTTCCTACTCCCACAAATTATCTTTGTCTGCTGTTAAAATTAGTGACAATTTTTTAAAATAAAAAACAATATCTCACAGCAGTGTAGATAATGATATTACCATGTGATTTTCTTGCTTTGTCAAGTTTGATTTTGATTGTAACAGCAACAATAAATGACAAAAGTATATCAAAGTCAAGCAATAAATAAATTTCACACTTTTAAAATCCTGTCATTTGGGTTTATAATAGCTTGCCACACAATGACCACACACAATCAGAGTCATACTCTAAGCTCTGTGTAATTAAAAATTGTAATCCTTTAGCTGCTAAAGGTGGGATTCAATTTAATTACCAGCACTTTGAGTGATGCTCATTAGTTTAAGAACATCACTCTTCAGGCTCACTTTTTTTTTTTTAAATTGAAAATAGAAATTATTTTTTTGAGTTTATTTGTATAGCACATTTCATCAATAAGGCAGATCAAAGTGCTTTACATAGTAAAATCATCATTTGAAAACATCAATTATGAAACAAGCAATAAAACATACATTTTGTTAAATGCCATCAGCAAACTCATACACATAAAATGTACTAAAATATTTTCTAGCTCTTATTAATCAAAGGCAATTTTAGCCTTGATTTAAAGGAACGCAGTGTTTCGCTTGTTTTTCAGTTTTCTGGAAGTTTGTTCCAGATTAATAAAACGTTAATGCTGCTTCTCCATGTTTGCTTCTGGTTATGAGGATGGGCTACTAGGGATTCAGTGATTTATAAACTAACAACAGTATTTTAAAGTCTTTTCTCTGAACTACTGGGAGCCAGTAGAAGGATCTTAGAAAAGGGGTGATGAACACTATTTTCTTTGTTTTAGTCAGAACGCCAGCAGCAGCGTTCTGGATCAGCTGCAGCTGGAGGATTGATTTTTTTAGGACATGTTGCAGTAATCAGTTTGACTAAAGATAAACGGATTTATGAGTTTCTCTAGATCTTGCTGAGACATTAGTCCTCTAATCATGGAAATGTTCTTCAGGTGATAGAAGACCGACTTTGTAACTGTCTTTATGTGGCTCTGAAGGTCCAGGTCAGAGTTCATCGCTACACCCAAATTTGGAGCCTGATCACTTGTTTCTAGCTGTGATGACTGAAGCTGTGTGCTGACTCTATGCTGTTCCTTTCAGGTCCAAAGAGAAGCTAATTTAATTCTTGGTGTCAGAGAAGCTGCGACAGCCTTGGTGTTCTTTCCTCTACAATGTAAAGTTGGACTTTAAAAATATTAGGAGATCATTTTATGAGACTCATTTTATGATGTTCCAATTTCTTGTTGTTGTACCAGATCCAGCAGCTTTGACTCCGTTTGTCACGTTCCTGCTGAGGAGCAGAGCCGGCGTGTCAGAGTCGAACTTGAAGCGAATATGCCGACGACGACTCAGACAAGCAGTGTTGTTATGACAGTCTAACTGCACGCTGATCCACACTTTGGCAGCATGTGTGAAATCCATCCCGCCAATTCCACGACGATAACGAGGAGGAAATAAGCTTTGGATTAGTTCACCGCTCACGATCCTGTGACATTTGCTTTGAGTCATCTCTTACTCGTAACATCTTCCGTAGCTACATAATTTCTTGTCAGATTTAATATTTTTCTCATTTCATCATTTTTGTCTTCATCCCACAGTCTCTGAGCCGCTCTCCCGTCGGCCCGATGGAGCGCGCGCGGTGATTCATGTTCCTTATCTCGTATTAACTCCCCTTGTGTCCTAATGCATCTCCCAGCCAGACTGTTGCGTTCACAAGGCTGGCTCGCTATTTTGTTGGATTTGTCACACGTGTTCTGCTTCTTTTCGGCGGAAAAACAGCTTACAGGTGTTGGTGTTACTTAAGCCTCATTACACAGTATGCTCGGCGTCTCTTGAATGCCAAGACAGGAGGGGAGCGGAGCTTTTCCAGTTCTTTCATTTTTCACTTTATTCTGTGCAGTTTGTGCTGTTGCAGTCGTGACTTCGGGTTTCTGCAAACTGTGACATTCGGTGGAGAAATCCGACCGTACGCTCAGGGCCAGCACAAGCCTGTTTAGGGCCCTAAGCAGATTTTATTAGGTGGCCCCCTTATACCAACATGTCAATATAAGATGCTTTATCGTTCCAAAGCTACTCTATGTGTGAAAGACAGTGATTATCATTAGATAATTTGTAATTAGCTTACATCATACCATTGTTTATAATGGCTATTGATTAATAAACTAAAAACAGTTATTTGGATTTTTGAAACACAGAGTGGTATATAAGTGTACCATATTATTTCATATTTGATGGTATTTGAACATAACATCAGCTGATAAACAATGCATTTACAGTAAACAAGTTAACAAGTTTGATATCTTATATTTCCCCCAACAGTGGCAGCAACCATCCACAGGAAGAAATTAACCATTATAACCATTATTTGTGTAACAACTATAGTAACTATGTAAAAATTGCTTTTCCATGTGTAATAGCATTTAGTTTGTATTATTCAGTGTTACACTGTATACACTGATCTTTGAGAATGTGTTCTAGTGTTTTTACGCCACTACCACTCTATTACTTGAAAATGGTCTCAAAACAATGTTATCATTTATTGCAATAACTTCTGGGACAATTTATCGTCCAGTGAAATTTGTTATAGTCACCACTGCCTACAATTGACACAACCATCAGGCATTATATTATGACCACCTGTTTAAATAGTAGGCTGGTCTAATTTCAAAATAGATACTTTATTTATCCCGAAGAGGAAAATTCACAGATCCAGTTGCATCAACATAAATGGTAAAAACACCAGAAATAAAATAGAATCAACACATATAAGACACAATAATAATAAAACTACTAATTAGTGCTGATTGGTTGAGGCATGGATCTTTCTAGAATCCTGTCGGTGATTTAGTGGTGAATGATTTATGTCCTGTAAGCTGGATGCCCTTCATGCATCACATCTCTTTGTACAGCACATCCCAGATGCACAACTGGACTGAGAAGTGGGGAATTTGGAGAGCAAGTAAACACTTCAAAGTGGATGCAGCTTCTGAAGCATTTTTGGTTTCTGGCAGGGTGTGTGTTTTCCAAACAGAGTCGACAGCCGTCAGGGAATATCGCTTCTGCCTTGACTGATCCCTGAAAAAGAAGATAAAAAACATTACTCCTAAAGAGAAGTGAGTTGTTGGAGTAACTCCCGCTATCTAACTTTCTTCAAAGAGGAGGCTGTGGGGAGGAAGGGTCTCCTGTAGCAAGCTGTGATGCAGCCAATTGGAAGAAGCTTCTGATTGAAAACACTTTTACTGAATTATTCTTCTGGAAAGAGGATGCACGGGGTTATGTAGTTAAGTTTGTGGTACATTAAAACGGTGTAATGCACTGTGTATTATTTTAAACTTTTACTCAATGGCTAACTTTTGGCTGTGGCGCATCTAATGCGCTAATTAGTGCTATGGAGCTTACCAGAAATTTTCTGCCCTGTAAACAACCGTCTTCGGTCGCGAAGAAAGAAGTGCCAAGCCAAACAAGATGGCTGCCGATGTTAATTTAATATTTTAAAACATGGCCAAAATGAGCTGAACGGCTTTGTTAATTTCCTCTGCTGCCATTTGTAAAACTACAGAAAATTGATCTCATTGTTCACAAGTTCTCCTTCTTTTCACTGATTGGTTAAAATTATCCCAGCGAAATCCAAGCCAGTGAGAGAAATACAAGATTGAGCAGTGAAGGGAGATGACAATCAAGCAGAACTGCATAGGAAGGTAACGGCCAAGCTAGCTTCGTGAGTAGCTATGGAAACCTGAGTCTTCACAGCACCAAGACCAATGCTGTAATCTGTTTTTCTGGCTAAACTTTCTAAATCAAACGTTTTTTTCTTCTTTTTTTTTTTCTTCTTCTCCAACTCTCAAACTTTGCTCCAAGTTACCTTACATTTACCTCCGGAGTCTGTGAGCTCCTACAGAAACTTTAACAATCACATACTTCCTTCCAAGCATTGCCTCAGGGGGAGGAAAAGGGCGTGGTAATTTTCTTTGGACTTCCCTAAACCGCAAAAATAATGCAAATTCCTGAAAGGGTCAAGCAAAAACGGTCAGGAGGGGGCGTACCAATTAAGTGACTGATCCAAGCTCCATTTAGTTCAGAACAGAGGCCGCTGGAGATTTAATACACGGCATCCTGCTGAGCTGCACGCTAATGAAGTGAAATGCAGAAGTGCAAATGGAAGCCGTGATTTTTCTCGGTATGCCAGACTCGCCTCCATTGCACCCTACTTCAGGTAATAATTGGAGGAAAAAAAGTCTTTACATCCGAATAGAAGAAGGTGAAGCAATGATTTATGAACTGTCACCAAATTCAAAGCTTTGTGACAAACTGGAGAGACGATTCAAGACTGGATCAGGTCAGAACATCAATATTTATTTCTGGAAAAACGAGAAGAAAACGCAGAACTTCGAGTGAGATTTAATGTCGTGCCCTACATATAACCCACATGATGCTTTCAGTCGATGTGAGCTGTGGAGGCGTGAACTCTCTGTGATGCCAGGTCTGCCTCCAGCTCTGCTTCTCTCATAGTGAACACTGCATTTCTGTTTTTTCTTCTTTTTTTTATGAACTACAGAGAAATGCGATATGTGTGACATTATATCACTGCAAAAACACAAAAATTTTTGGTCCAGTTTCAAATATTCTAAATATCTTAGAATATTTGCAATAGTGCACTATTGTTTAGAACTAGTTGTTTAAAAAACTAGTTGTAAACAACAGAACTTGTTGAAAAAATCATTTCAGCTTATTTCTCTCATAACAAGACATGTTTTCCATGTTATAAGTGAAATAATCTGCCAGTGGAAGTAGAGCTTTTTTAAAATCAATAGTAAGGAATTATTGACTTCAAACAAGTACCGTCATCTTTCTGGAAATGTACTTTTAAATTAGTTTAGTCTGTTAATCCTTTTTTAAATGAAATGTAAGTTAAAGTGGTTTATTTCAGCCTTACTTCTGATGCTCATTTTCTGATTGGCTGCCGGTTAAATTCATTGAGCTGCTTTGCCTCTCAAGAAATGGAAAAGTTTCTGACAAGAAAAAGACTGAAGGAGCTCTACCGCGAAGGACATACAGCTGCAAAAATCCATAAGAGCTGTGGGAATAAAGTAAAATTTGATGTGAATTTCAGGGGGTTTTGATGAAAGTTTGCACTATCTGGTAGTAAAGTCATAGTATATAATCTGATAAGATTGTCAGCCACAGGATTCGTGCCCATCAAAAATCAGAAGGTATGAGGCAGCATTTATACTAAACAATTGTAATAATTGTTGAATAGTGAATAAAAAAAACATAAAGTTAAACTTAAAGTTTGGGTTTCTTTACATATTTTGTAGCATTGGTGGTGGGCTTGCCTAAGGGAGTCCCCAAACAAAAGCTAGTGCTGTTTGGAGGGAATGTGGCATGAAAAAGTTAAACCAGAACTAGAAACTAAACCAAAAATATTCTGAAGATTTAAAGTTTTTGCAGTGTACTCGTGAAACCCGACCTCGGTCTGACCCAGAATGCCGGTGTGTTTGTCTGTCGCTCCAGGTGATGATCCTGTACTTCAACCCCAGCGTGTTCCGATGCATCCTCCTGAGGTGGGTTCGCCTGCTGGGATTCGCCATCGCGTACGGCACCATCATCCTCAAGCTGTACAGGTACGGCTGAGTTAATGACAACATAGAGCGTAAATCAGTATCTGAGATGTTTCTCTCTTTTTTCTTTTTCTATGAATTATTCTGATGGTGATATTAAATTGAAAGCAAAAACTAAAAATAGGCAAACCCCACTTCTCACTCGACGTCTCCTATCCCACCATCTCCTCCGCTCCTTTCTCTGTTTCAATAATTCAGCTCCCTCTCACAGATTGTGTGCTTTCTTAGCCGATACGCACATTTAAATTGCACATCAGGTCTGATCTTTCCACGTCTGCTTGCATTCATACACACACACACACACACACACACACACACACACACTGGCTTCCTAATCTGCAGCTTGGAGCAAGTATTACTGAGCTGGGAGAAGGAGGTCAAAGATTGGCCAGAAAGTTCTCTTGGCAAAATTACCAATTTGACTTTTTTTTGTATTAGCTTGTTGGATGGAAAGTGTTCCTCAGGGGGAAGAAACTCTTACAGCCTGAGCGGTCCGGCTGGATATCAGATGAAACGGATTTGTCAAAGTCCGGACTGCCAATGATGAGCATTATAAACAGAGAATGACATATTTTTCAAACTTCACTGCTTATTAAAAGTATTGAAATTTTGAGATGCAGGCCACACACAAAGTTATCCAAAACTGTGTGAAAAAAATAATACATAGATGTAAAAGTACACCAAAGCATGAAGGTTCACTTTAGCTGGACTAGAGAACATTAGTCAGAAAAGCTCGAAGGAGAAGCTGTAGAGATTTACAGCTCAGGTTGAGGTTCAGCTCCGGATTTGTCCGTAGGAGAACTATGAGATTTTCACTTCACAAATGTGGCCCTTGTCGAAATGTGGCAAGACAAAACCCTTAAAGCTGCAGTATGAAACTTTTAGAAAGAAATGGATATGTTTTCTGTGGGAACGTCGACTGAAGCGATAGTCTAATAATACATGGACCAAGTAAACTGAAAATGTTGGATAAAACATCTACTTCTCAGCTTTTGGAAATAATCTTGGGAGTTTTTCCAGATTCAGACCGTGTTTCCTTCCCTCAGGGTCCTGAAGGTGTTCCTCTCCCGCACGGCCCAGAGGACGCCTTACATGACCAGCTGGCGCGTCCTGCGGCTGCTGGCGGTGATCCTCCTCATTGTGCTGTGGTTCCTGGTGGCCTGGACGTCGGCCGTGTGCCAGAGCCCGGAGCTGAGTCGCAGTCTGATAGTCGCAGGCTTCACACCAGAGGGGATGCAGTTCAGCATGTGCCTGCTGGACCGATGGGACTACATGATGGGAGTGGGTGAGTGTGTGTGTTTGTGTGTGTGTGTGTGGGATTTTTTATTTATTATTTTTTTGGCAGTTTGGTCAAGAGGAAAGTCATTGATTGGGTAAAATTTGTGACCCTGACTTCCACGCTTGCGAGTCAATTGTAATCTCGTTACTTTACCAACAACTGCTTCATCATGGGAGTTCAGCTGAGAAATGTTTGGAGAAATATAAATCTAATAGAGAAAAGGTCAAGGGGTATTTGTGTTTTATTTATGTTTGTACATCAAAAAGTTTTCATCAGCTCATGTCACTACCTCATCACTGTCCATCGAGATTAAGGCTGCAACTAACGATTATTTTAGCAATCAATTACTCTGATGATTAATCGATTAATCAGATTTTTTAAATTGCCACATTCTACAAATTATTCATTTAACCTCTTTATAAAATATTAGAAATACATCAAAATAAACAAACAATTCTTTAAAAAAAAATAAATAAAAATATTAAAAATCAATTAATCACAATTAATCTTTTCCTCCTGTCTTCTGCTAGCTTGGCATTTCAGTTTCTTATCTCTGGGTCTTTTAAGGTGGCTTTCATGGTCCATAAAAAAACCTCAAACACTTGTGTTAAGGTTGTTGGTCAGCTTGTAGAAAAAAGTATCTCTTGAGTTTTTCACCACTTCTTGTCCACGTCTCTTCACATATTTATTCACCGATGCTGAGCCCGATGTTGGGCTGAGAGTCCCTCTGCTGGATCACTGACACTAAGTTGATGTTTTGCTCTCGGTGCGTCTCCCTTAGCGATGCCAGCACATCCTCTCTCTTCTGTTGGTTTGTGACCATCATGTCGGCTTTTCTGTCCAGTTCTGGTCGTTTGGACTCGGCGCCATTTTCCACCATCACGGTCTCAGTCGAAAGCAGAAATGACGCCCCCTCCTGCGAGAGGTTTTGTGTCGACCGTGACTCGATTTGTACCTGCCGGTGGGGGTCTTTCATGTCTGCTTTGACAACCAACAATTTAAATACATTTTCTTTGATCTACTCACAGCCTGCTATGAGGAGGTGTAACAATGTAATTAGAATAATAATAGAAGGTAATAATATAATTTTTTCGGGTGATAGGACTTGAGAATTGTGCATTTTAGTGACCATTTTTCTGGATTAATAAAGTAGTTTAGTACAAGCTTTAGCCATGTAGGTAGAAAAAGGTTTATTTTCAGGAATGAAAAAGAGGTAGGAAGGGATGAAATAGAGATGTGGGTATGTGTTGGCAGAAGGGTGAATTAAATCACCTGCTCCACGTAGCTGGCATATTTACTCTCTAAAGGATAGGAACATTTTTCAGTCGTTTCTGTCACTTCCATGTTCAAGAGAAAAGCAAAACTTTTTTTTTCACCAGAACATCAACATGTTTTAGTATACTTGCACCTGAAATATAAAATAATCTGATCACTCCCGTAATGTCTGTAATGTCTAGTTTCGTCGTTGCCTTTCCTCTTCTCGTAATCTTGATCTGTTGTGTGTTTGTCGCCACCCTCTGATTGAGGTTATTGTTGGAATTGGTGGTATAAATTACCTGTAGTAATGTCAGTCATTTGCCTTTTTATCAGTCTTCTACACTTTTTCCTTCATACTTGTTGTAAACATGATGTCCTCACTTATTATGTGTAGGTGGTAATTTCAAAACCAGACATCCATGCATATAGTCGCACTTACAGGTGACACTTTAGTTTGACTTCTTCCAATTATCTGCAAAACTTTACAAATTGGAGTCTTGTTCAACTGTAGCAGACATTAACAGGTACCATCGTGACCTCCTCTAAATCTGATAAACCTCTCTGCTTTCATGCGCTTCCTTTTGTAGATAAAAAGAGCTTTTTATTTAAGAAAGGCTCAAAGGGTCCCAAAACATACTACCTCTTTCAAAATGGACAATTTCAGGCTGTAATTCAGAGGACTTTCACAATTTCAAAATTGAATGTGAAATTATACGTTTTGGGAGTACAAGCTACCTTTTCTCCACACAAGTCTCTTAATAATTGTTAAATGATGGAGTGATCCTTTCGCATAATAAGAACAACGAGCCGCCTGAAGGGCAGAGCTGTACTGATGCTGGTCCAGCTCACAGTTTGCATGCTGCATAAGTGGCACACAGCAAACCGGAAGAGCAGAAAGGAAAAATTCATTGTGAACACAGAGGGATTAATTTTCAGAATATCTATAGTTAACATACCTGCACAAATGTCTAAAATGCTTCAGTGTAGACTGTAAACTTTGTGATTAGCGCTCAATTAGAATGCACGTCTACTTTAGACTCTTTGATATCAGATGTTGAATTCAGGCAGATTTTATCTGCAGCGCCCTCTGCTGTTTGGGTGAAAATCCCAGGAGCACCTGGACGGTCAGGACCCGTCAATCTGGAAAAAGTCTCGATTTGTTCACTAAACTCGATTTGATCATTAAATCATCAAAGAAACCTTTGTATTTAAGCAATGTAAATAGGAAACAGCCAAAAAAAAAAATCCACTATTTATCTAAGAAAAAAAAAATTATTTTTAACTGCAGACGCATGTTTGTCAATCTCAAATGTATTTGTATGGCATATTTAAAGTCAACTCTGAAGCCAAAGTGCGTGACAGTTTACATTGGGCTGAAACGATTAATCGAAATAATCATGATGGATCGATTATTAATAATTGTCAACTAATTAAATTGTATATATATTTTTGGATTTCAGAATTTCAGACCATAACTCTTCTTTTATAACCACTTTTTGGAAAGCTTGCTTAGCATCTTATCACCAACGCACATACATATTCAGGAGGCTCGTCTGCAGAGAACATGTACCAAATAAAAACGTCAGGGCCTCATTGCTGGATTGTGTGGATAAAGATTCCTGAGCTCGTACCTTTCACCCTGAATCCATACTGCTCTCATCATAAATTGCAAGAACCCTGCAGTGTTTCTGTTCAAGATGACCCAGATGGCCTTCAGCTTGTGTTACAGCGCTTGTTCTTCGGTGACTGATTCTAGAAGCAGGAGGCAGCGATGTGCACCTCACTGGAGCCAGTCTGGCAGCAGGGGAGACTAATCCTGTTTGGAAAGGGAGAAACGATGAATCCCTCAGAGATCCTACTGAAAACTGACAGACATGCAGACTGAGAGACTGGAAGTGGCAGGGAAAGAAGAGAGGGAGGGGGGAAAATGCTGGCGGGTAGTAGCCAACGATGCGGAGAGACATTTCTACCACCAGAACTTCAGAAAGACAAGCATGTGGAGGGAGGACAGCTAAGGACACTCTGGAGACAGCACAAAGTATCTACAGAGAGAAAGTGTGTGTCCGTGTGTGTGTGTTTCTGCAAAGCGGCGACATCTTCAAACAAATGCACGCGCTCCGAAACGAAGCGTGCGCAGGAATCCCTCCGGTTGTTCCTCTGAATGTGTGTAGACAAGCTAGGAAATGAGGAAGCCCTGCTGTTTGCTCTGACAGCCGGAGAGAAGACGGCGACATGCTGCGGAGGCTGCAAAGGGACGGGGAGCACCTTCTGAAGCAGCTGCGGAGCATTGCATCAATGCTGCATGACACCCCGTTTTTGAAAAGCAGTCCTGTTTCTTTTTCTGATTTGGCTGGCTTTTTAATGTTGACAAGAGTTGTAGAAAAGCCCTCTTTGTAAAAAAAAGAAAAGAAAAAAATGTTTATGTGAATGATTTATATGCACCTGCATGATGCAATAGTTATTTCTTTCTAAAATAATTTTGTTTTATATGATTTGAAGACTGTTTTAGCCAAAACTCTGCAGGCAGTAAAGCTGCAGCTTTACCTGGATCAGATTTACTACAGGAATGCAACAGTTTTGCATTTCAGGCAATAAAATATTTATGTTCTTGTTTAAAAAGGGAATTTATTTATTTATTTTTTTGTTCATTTGCATCCTTTAATGTACTCCTAATATAGCATAAAGAGGCCAAAGTGGTTCAGTGAAATATCTGTAGAATGTGTTAATTTTTTTTTTTTACCTGATTAACCGATTAATCGTCAAAATACTTGATTAATCGATAACTAAAATAATCTTTAGTTGCAGCCAAGATTTACATCAGCCATTGTAAAATAGGAAACAGAAATATATATATATGTGTGTGTGTGTGTGTGAGTGTGTGTGTGTGTGTGTGTGTGTGTGTGCGCGTGTGTGTACGTGGGTTTTTGCAATATTGATGCTTTGACAAATGGATGCTTTCTATGTAGTTAGTGATGATTTAAAAACTGTGCATGCTCCTAAATATTAATTAAAAATAAGATTGAGATTACCTCAGCCTGCTACAATAAGCAAAAAACAACAACCATATGATAAATTAAAATGAGCACACTCATTTTTATTTAGACAACAATTGTTAAAGTGACATTCCTTCTAATATTATTGAAATGCCGCCATTTTGAGAAATATTTAGCACCCAGTACGAAGAAGTTAGTTTGCACTTCCTGCCACTTTTGACCGTTTTCCTTGTCTAAACTGAATTATTATTTGAAGTGCAGTTTTGATTTCTGAGACTTCACAATCCATTTGTTGTTATTTAAAATGTTTTCCAGCTCCAGTGTTGTGTGTTTTTGAAACAAATTTTTCTGTATTGTCCAGCAAAATTTGTTATGGTGTCAGGCCTCATGTGTCATTTGTGACAGTTCTTTAATTTTGCAAACAGAAAAAAATAATAATAATCTAACAATAGTCACTGAATCACTTTGAGCCTCATTGGAAAGTTCACAAAAAGGGTGTGCAAAATTAAATTTATATTTCACTTGATGATTCTGTTTCCTCCAGTGATAGATGATGCTGTTATGTGTGTGCTAATCTTTGGGGATTATACTCTATTGATCACAAACATAATTTCATGGTGCAGAGACAGACTCCGCTGCTTTGCGCGCTACAATAATTCCTTTAGATTTTTTGATACTTTAAAATTTCATTAGGTGATAATGAGCAATCTGCAGCCACACACTGGATTGCCTGTTCTGAAATATTGTCCTGTAACAATGAAGGCAGGCGTCTCTTCTCAACGTCCTCTCTGTAAATTACCCTATTTTTTAACTCGGCTCCATGATAAGAGGATAACAAACGCTGCCGTCATGGGAAGAGGATTAATTTATAATTCTTTATTGCTTCATAATAAGATTTGAAGGAGGGGTTGAAAGTTTAACCGTATTTATAGCAGTATATTGCTGTGTGAAGGACTATTCATACCCTCTAAACTTTTTTTTTTCTTTTTTTACTTTTACAGCCGTCAATTTCAACGTCTTTTAGTAGGATGTGCTTTTTTATATTGATTTTCACAAATACCACCATTTTTGGCCATATTGAAATTGGTTTATGTCACAAACCTACAATGGAAACATTTTTGCACATCACGAGTCACGTGATCAACAACCAGATGTCGCCACTGGGACAAACCACAAAGTAGAAGACAGGAAGTAGTTGGAGGATGATGGCTCCTATTTTTTTTAGAGACGTCACATGGACAAAGTTATTAATGTGTGATTTCTTAGTTAGTCAAATTTCTTTTAAGTCGTATTTGATATGTGCAGCATTTTTACAACTGAAGATAACACAGTTACTTCATTGCACTATAAAAGGATCTGGAAAATACATAGCTCTGCCCCTTTAAGGTTAAGTGCATGTGGTTACTTCACCTGCAACATTTGATTGTGAATCGTTTCAAGTGTTTGGAAACTACTCTCCTCACTAACATGGCGCTACATTTATAGTATTCCTGACGTCCTTCATGTTTGGAGAGCTAAACAATATGCCCAATAACACGACCACACCTCTCTGATATGAGGACCGTGGATGGCAAATTACAAAACAATGTTTTCCTGAAGGGTACATATTGCCAAGGCTTTCACAAAGATGACTATTGTATGGAGGGAGTTAAAGGTAGATAAAGCACAGAAAGCCTGCAGCTACTCAGAGAATTATGTAAAATATGGGTGCTAATGGAAAAGGCTTCTTCTTGTTTGGCCTTAAAGTGCATCCTGGGAATAATTAGCAAAGGGCTTCATGAAGAGCACAGCGGTTGCAACGGCAGATAACAGGTCATCAGCTCTGAGATGTTTTCATTTCTGATACTTTGTAGCAAAAAACTGAAGTCAATCAAAGTGAATGTTGAACTTTGGAAGCGTAAAACATCTGAAAGATACAATGGAGGCATCGACAAATGTCAGTTATCAGCTCATGTTTTCTCCAAAGTGTCTAAGATCATGAAAAAAATGAGCATACCCCATAACACCACGTGTTTTTATAACATATTTGGATGTAGAGAAATGAATGTTGGATGTTGTTTTATAACTCCTGTCATAAACCTTTCCACAACTTCCCTTCCCGACTGTCTGCTGTGTTTCTCAGTCTTCATGATGTTTGTTTGTTAATTCATGTTTTAAAATGGGACAATATGTATTACTGGACATTTACATGTAAATACAAAAGTTCTCTAACAAACCTTTACAGAACATCTGGATTTGTACTGAGATAAAAAAAAAACACACACACACACACATCTGGTGGACATCAGATTTTTTTTTTTTTTTTTTAATTTAGAAAATGAGAACATTTTTTTTTTTTTTTTTTTTAATTTAGAAAATGAGAACATTAATGCATTTGACATTCAAACAACTTCAAATCCGGTGGCCTGTCTTCGTTTCAGCTGAGTTCCTGTTCCTGCTGTGGGGCGTGTACCTGTGCTTCACCGTCCGCACCATCCCCTCTGCTTTCCACGAGCCGCGGTACATTGCTGTAGCCATCTACAACGAGCTCCTCATATCAGCCATCTTCCACATCATCAGGTGGGTCAATGTGATGAATCATCAAACTATTCCCTCTTCAATGTGTGTGCTTCAAGGTGGGGTATGTAACTTTTATAAACAATGTGTTTTTTTTTTTTTTTTTGCGTATTTGTTCACATTATCACTACGTCGTAACACTGTAATATAAGACAGATAACCTGTGAATGAAAACGACCTTGATAACTAGCCAAATAGGCAGACACTTTATTGTTCCCATAGCGAAAATTTGTCTTGGACATCGTGTGCTAATCAAACCTGCTACCACAATTAAATACTCTATAAAAATAGAAGCACAGGTTGAACACTAATAAAACAATAAAATCAACCTTTGTACAATAATGTCAAGATCTTTATAAACTGCACCTCAGTCTGTTGTGTAACCTAACATTTAGCCACTTACATGTAGATATCTTCTTGTTGAAGAAGATATCAGGCACATATCATCTCGGGGAAAAAAATACATTTTTATGCAGTTCTTTTGTCAGGGAAATGAACAGAGTCAGCAGAGTACAGGGTGAGACAGTTTCAAGGATAGCATAAATTATATCTTCCTCGGGGAGAGAAAAAGCAGCAATATACTGTGCCAGAGACTAAAATAAACTCTGTTTTTTCATACGCTGTTTGTCGATGTCAGTCCCTGTCGCACTGAATTAAGCAGTAGTTCTTCCACTGCTCATCTGGTATGCGCTTAGCTATTTTGAAGTTGTAGGTTAATCAAAACTAATGTGCTACGTGCTGGATTTGAATATTAAGGTCTTATAAATACTCCTTCCAGTTTGTCAGAGTTTTTCTAAAATTAACTGTTAGCAATGTTTCACTAACCAGTCCCAGTTTGTGTAGTGAAAAACAGAACTTGATCGCTAGAGCTGGGAATTCGGATTCGTGATGCAGCAAATTCCCACCGCTGCACCAAACCTTCAGGTTCATTCAAAGCAAACAGTCTTAAGAGCTCTCCTGGGGGTTTATGGGGACTAAAGGATAACGTGGCTTAAAGGGATTTTTCCCCCTTAAACTCAGTTGCACAATAGACAGAAACAGTGATACTGTGATGCAATGGCTTGTCAGAGGTTGTAAAGTTAAATTCAAGGTGGAATTCCTCAGTAAATGCTGGGATTGACTGTTCAGGCATTTACCAGAGTTTTTCTTTTCCTTTTTCCTCTTCTGTTTTTATACCGTATGAGCCGTTTTTGAAGCAGCGTTTGCATCATCCAGCCATCCATCCTAACTTAATTTTGTTTAGGGTTGCAGTAGTGACCTGTGTCATGGTCGCCGGTCCATCACAGGGCAAGAGAAATACACTGTTACTGATAACAGTTCATACATACATATTCACACCTAATTGCAAACTACAGTGGCCAGTCAGTCACGTTAATGCATCTTTTTGTAGACAGTGGGAGGAAGCAGGTAAACCCAGGGGTAAAACTGGAAAAGTATGCATCTCGAAAAACATGAAGCCCCCAGGCAATATTCACTGTTGGCAACTTTTCTGACCTCTAGCGACTTTTTAAAAAAATAAATGAAAAGAAACCCTTAACATATCTTTTTCCTGGTGCTATTGCAGACGCTACGCTGCAAACTCAGTACGATGTGGGCGTAAATGAATCATGGATGCGTGAAAAAAAAACCTGTTGCTGAATGTTGCTTTGATGCTTTTTTCCTTCAGTCTCACACATTGCTGTTGATGAGGTTTATTTCTTGAATCTTCTAGATCCATTTAGATTGTTGATGTAGATTGTTGATAATAAAATGGCACATTGTTGGTGACTTAGAGGTAAAATCAAAAACAAAACCAGTAGAAAATCAAAAATTTATAAAGGAAGCAAAGGAATATAGCTCTATCAGTAATGTTAAAACTTATGTTACCTTTATGTCATTTCGGCAAATCCTAAACTTTGATAAACGCAGAGGATCATTAGAGTAGTGACATTTAAAAACATATATATAACATGTTGACAAATGGAAATTATTCAAATTATGTTTTGATGTCTTTTAGTGATTTCTGGGTAATTTCTGGACAGACAATAATAATTTTCAAACTGAGGACTTGGGAGCACTGATGAGATTAAAAATAGATGCATGTTCTTGCTGTTAGGCGGAAACATTAAAATGAAACAGTAACGCAGCACTAATGAACTTTTATATTTTAGATCCAAAGATGCAATTAAAACTACAGTGCCTTGACAAAAGGACATAGAGATTAAAAAAAAAATCACACATCTTAGAATGATCTTCCTGTAAGTAGCCAGTTGCTACTTACCAGTAAAGCTAGCTGGTAAGTTAGAAACATATCAATTAAAACTTTAATTACATTTCCTATTAGTAGGGATGCACAATATTGGATTTTTGGTTAATATCCGATATGCCAATATACTTGAACTCATTTGGCCGATAACTGATACCGATATTTTCTCCTATACCAACTTACTGAAACTATACGGCTTTTTCTACTGTGGAATTAAAATACTGCATTGACTTTGTCCAATTTATCCTGCTACCAAATACAAATACTCCAAAAAAATGCTGAAAATGATGCAACACTTTCAACTTGAATTATGTTTAATGTCACATTTATGCAATATAAAATTTATTTATTCTCCAAGACAAAGATGACACTCAAACAGTGCGAATTTGACATTGTGCTGAGCTTCAGGCATCATTGTCTGGTTTGTCATATAAAAACAATACTCTTTATATCGGTGAGTTATTTTGACAGAATGGCCGATATTAAAATTTACAGCTAATATTGGCCGATACCGATACTATGCCGATAATATTGTCCATTCCTACAAATTAGCATTGTCTCTGTTGGAGTACCCAGAGAGAGAACTTACAGAAAGACCCCTGTCATGTAAAATTTTGTGATAAATATTACTCTGCAACACAGTGTTTCTCTCAGCGATCTTCGTCTGTTTAACTTTGAAAACAGGGGACTTGGTTCTTTGAAGTTAGAAAAATCGTGACTAAAGAATGCTTGAATTTCAGCAGTATTTATATAGCAAAGAATGTCTCATCTGAGTCACAGCAGGAATAAAACCTCAGCTGCTGTTTGCAGTTAGTTGCCTTGGGAAATAGGTTTCATTTGTCACACATTCTGCTGCAAAACTTTCTGTGATTGACTTTTCTTTCTGGTGACCCGCTTTGAGCTCGGCTAGGCAGAAAGGAAAAGATCATTTGTTTAAATTTTCACAAAATTTGTACATTCTCTTTCTGCACTCAGGCATCGAACAGCGGGAATATTGTATAAAAAGTGGCTTTCAGATGAAATTTAAAGCAGCACAATCCAAACTTTAACTAATTTGAGCTGCTGTAGAACGGAGATAAGGCTGGATGTGTTTGTTCCTGTGAAATCAAAGACTAAAGCCAGAATAGTCTATTTTAATGTTTTCTTTTATCTCAGACTGTGCATTATTTCTTAGTACTCACGACACAGCCTGGGGCTGCACAAATTACCTATTTGATTTATCAGTCATGGTTGTCCTTTCTACTGAATATTTGAGACTCTGCAGACGTTTAGAGTCTTTTTTTAAGCAAACCAAGCAAACTGTAAACATTTAATTAACGGAGCTTCAACAATTGGAACATGACTCAAACAACAACCTGCTGCAGGCTTGTTACAGGCCCAGATGAGACCAACTGGGACTCAATGTTTCACCCACGAAGTTTCCATGTAAACGGATCAAAATGAAACTAGATAATGGGAAACTAGGTCATTTAAAAACATTAAAACACAATAAAATAAAAAGAAATTTAATACCACAAACCTTAGACCTGTTGTTTTTCTTGTAAACATACTTTTTGTATGTGTGTTCTTGGTTTTATGTTCTTGTTTTTTTTGTCTGCCATGCAAAGTCGTACATTTTGTCCTTGTTTGTAACAAAAAATATAAATACATGTAGCTGTTCAGAAATATTTACAATCATTACTCTTATTAAACTCAAATATTAAGCCTAAAGGAGGCTTAAGTTAAGCATCAAACTCAAAAGAAGCCGTAGCGAACATCATTATCACTGCCATAATTTACCAGTTCTGTTACATTAACAGTATTAGAAATAATGATCACTTTGCTGTTTTAAATAAAAAGCTCTTGGTTTGATGTTTTCCTGCAGGTTCTCTCTGGCTGCAGGGCTTCACCCTGACTGGATGCTCATGCTGTTCTTTGCTCACACTCACCTGACTGTGACTGTGACTCTGGGGCTGCTGCTCATCCCAAAGGTAACAAGATGGTTTTATAGAACATGTCGACATGTCAGGGCACAACTCTTGTATTGTCAGTGAGACCAGATTTATACTGTGTTTCCAAACATTTTCAAGTCTTTTGGATTTTATATATTTTCCAGTGGAGAAGCAATACAAAAAAAAAAAACTACTTTATTCAAACATGAAGGAATTCTGTTCTACTCTAATTGTCGCTATTAGTGCACAAAACAGGTTAAAAAAATGACATGAACCACAAACACAAAAGAAATAAAGCGACGTATAGCTTCTAATTTTTTTCTTTTACAAATTTACTTTGATTTTCATTCACTTGAATGGACTAATAAATCTTTTAATGTATTTTTTCTTAACTTTAGATTTATGGGGCAGTATTTAAAAAAGTAATATTAAGTGCAGGACAATCACCTTTTTCATACCTGATCTTTTGATGTTTTACAAAACAACTGTTTTAATTCTGTGATTTTACAGAGGTGTTTTTATTATTATTATTATTATTATTATTATTATTTCACGAACAAATGTACTCTGCCAATCAAAGCTGGGTAATGACTTACAGATTTCTACTGCAGCATTTCAGCAAATTAAGCTTTTGTGCACTGATCTGATCACCTAGTATTAGTAAGCTACTTTTGACAGATTTCTACGCCAAATAAGAAAAATCTAATTTGCATTTGAGTTGTGTCTCGCTGAGAGTTTGCCTCTGATGACCCTAAAGCAAAGATGAAAGCTGCTGTTAACAGCAAAGCTGGAGCAAATACCATTGATGAGAAATATTGGCTTCAGAAATTTGACTAAAACACGTCTTTTAATATTCCAGTTTGGATTTTTAAAATAGATTTTAATGCAACTTCACCACCTGTAAAATAAGTTAATGTGGTATTCTGCGTGTATCTCCTTAAATAGTTATGTGATTTTCTAGGACAGTGGATTTGATTAAAAAAAAACAAAAAACAAACGTAAATAAAGAGGAAACAAGGAAATAAAAAATGGATTTGCTCTAAAGACGCTTGTGCCTCGTGATGTCAGCAGAGGCACAAGTGTGGAAGTTTTGTAGATTTATTTCAATTAAATTGTAATTTACAAAACGTATAAAAACCTAAACACCTACTGATGTTTGGTAGATAACCTTCTAAACATCAAATAAACATCAAATAAGTCCAATTGATTTTATATAAAAGCACAAATAGTAGCTGTAAAACCTTCTTTTCCACACGAGAACACTATCATTTTTATTCTGCTTGTGTTTACTTTTTATAAATAAAACCAAGTGAAACCCTGCTCTCAAATTGCATAACAGCCCGCTCATAAACTAATATTATCGGCCTGAGAAGACGCCGCTGTACTGAAGGACGGATAGCGTTCAAAAACAGATCTCCATCCAGGAGGCTGTTCTACTAACGTGCTGTAAATATCCATTTACGGCACATTAATCATCAGCCCAAGTCCATTTGATACCAGTGAGCTGCGACGCTCAAATCCACACTGGCTCATTTACTATCATTACCTTAAACTCAATCAGACTGTTTAAGTGGTTATTGTAATTTAGCCGAGTACTCCTGCGGGTGTCTTTAGGGCTGATGGGAAACGTTTCTCTCTCCCGCTGCGTGAGAAATGTTCTCCTTGTTCTCTTATTCTTTCTTAATTAGGCTCCTCAGAAACGCAACCCAGTTGAGCACGCTGGGATAATTGAGCGCAATGGGAGGACATTAATTTCATAGAGCATCTGTTCGTGGAACCAGACTAAATATTTGGACATCCTCTCTGTCCCCCCGCATGCGTAACTCCAACAAAGGTGGAAATTTAATGTCTGTTTAGTGACATTAAACAGTCGCTTATATTGTCGCTTATATTTCTACATAAATTTGATTGTCTTGTGCACATTTTGAAAAAAAGAAATATCTGAACAAACGGTACAGAGTGGGGTTTTTAATCAGAAAGCAGCATCTCTCTTATCAATCCTTTACGTTAAGAATCGTTTCATATTTTATTATTAATAAATACATTATATAAAGCATTTTAACCTTTATTATTTTAACATTTTTATTTTTGTTTCTTGGTCCAATTATTTCTCAGTTGCTTTAGTTTTTATCACTTTTCTAATTTCCTTGAAAGTTAGTCCTACTGAAAATTAACCCTATTTTAAATTCATTTGTTTATTACCAATACAATTTGTTTAATCTTGCTTTTTGTCTTTTCTACATTCTTAGTTTCACTAGTTTTTGCAACGAGTCAAACGTAGAAAGTCAAATTGAAATACATACTCATTCTTTCTGCTGTTGCTCGAAAACCTTGCGTCGTCTCTGCGGTTGCATTTGACCTCAAGCAGTTAAAACGGGAGAAAACACATAGTTGTGTTGTATTTATCGACTGAAAAAAAATCTGTTCAAATATTAAATAAACAAATACCAACATCAGTGTGCATTTTTCACACCCTGCTGTTCATATTCTCTCAGGGGGAGAAAAGTAATTTGCTGAGGATTAGCAATAACTGCCCTGGTCGAGGATGCAAAAATCTATGAAAAAAAAAAATTAAGCAGTTTTATTCTACAATCATTAAAGCTAGATTTATATAAAGCTATAACACAAATTAAAACATATGTTAATGTTTTTGGGTGTATCAGAATAAGAAAATGAACAGGAAAGTAAAGTTAAGTGCAATGTTCCTCCAACCCCACAGACACATAACTTAGAGACCAGGAAAGCATTAAATTGAAGATAAAACTGATCAAACACTGACATCTTTTCTGATGCTACTCCATTTGCATTATGAGATCAGATTTTATATATCTGTGCAGAAAAGAACATACTGCAGTTCGCCTGCCCCAAGAAAGCAACCCTATTAACATTGTAAGTAGTAAAACATCACTTAATGGTAAAGGACATTAGATCGTCAGTTCCCGAAACCACACACACACACACACACACACACACACACACACACACACACCCCCACACACACACACACACAAAAAAAACCCTCTGTCAGTGTGACCCTGCCAGACGGTACACACAGTAAAAAATGTGGGGTGTGAATGACCCCGTCTCTTAAGACCACGGGAGGATTCAGCTTAGAGTTAGCTTCTATTTAATGAATTTGTCTTTTAAATCTGTGATTTTTCCTTTTGGGACATGAATTTCCCTTCATCTTTGAGCTTGTAGATTCTGATTTGAAACAAAAAGTGAACCTTAAAGTGTGTTGTTGTGGAGTCATATGAAGGCACGCTCACCTAGCAGTAACCTCTCGCCATTCGGATCAATGAAGTAACTCCTGCATGCAGCAAATTTTCATGAACCCACTGGGATTGGACCCAGTCCTTCTCTACTTCTAATCCATCAAAACAGAAGAAAAGACCAGAAAGTATCTACATACCAGATTGTATTAGTAAATGAAATCTAGGTTTTATTTTGATTTGACGTGTTCAGTGCTGTCCCTAATGACCAGTCACTACTGATCAAGATTCTGTGAACTTTAGTCAATCACTTTAATTTTCAGTCGTGATGCTTTCAGGGTGTCCTTGTGTTTTGTATTCTGATCACCGTCACTGATACCTTCGTATTTAGAGTCATTTCCCTGCCAGTCTCTTTATTTCTCTCTGTCTCGCTGCTTTTCCCTACAGCTGCAGTCTGTTAGCAGCCTCTCTCCTGTTTAGCATTTCAGTAATCGGCCCTTCCTGGCATTTAAGCCTCTCTATTGAGCCATTCCCTTGCCAGATCCTTCCTCTGTCAAACCTATTGTTGCTCCTGTTGTCCTGCTGTCTTGCGGTCTAAATTCGCTTTGTGCTTCATGTCTTGCCTGGTATTGTATTAGTTTTAGTTCTTCAATGCCTTTGTTTCACCATTCTTGTTTTTTGGCACTTAGTTTATGAAAACAAAGCTTTCTATGATTCTTACATCTGGGTTCCTCCTATACGTTAATGACAAACTCTTGCCTTTCATGGCTGAAGGTTTTTGAAGTACAAAATGTTTTTCTGGCTTATCTCCATGTTTCAAAGGTATACCAAAGAACATCAAATCATTTCAAGTTTTCAGGACTTTTGTCCACAAATACACGAATCACAACAGAGAGATGAATTAAATATACTTGATGGTTCAGCATTTCATTGTTCGCTTTTCTTTCTGCAGCTCAGTCTGCAGCGTCTCACCTCCTGGGTCAGATCCTGACTGATAGTGACTCATTCTCATCTTATCGCTGCTCTGAGTTGTTCAGCCACCTGCTTTGTGAGCGGATCTCACTGGGGTTTTAATCTTTGAGCCACTTTGTTATCTCTTTGGCTGCATTACACGATGCTCAATAACACTTGAAATACAGAGATCCTCACCAGATTGTGTCTGGGCTGTTGGAAGAAGTTCCTCCTTGAGGACATTTTCAATCTATCTGTGTTCATGCGTGCTTTTTGCCAGAGCTACTGGAGGATGCACAGCCTTGGATGAGAATCATCTTCACAGATAAGGTCTACAGGTTTGGAGCTGTAGAGCTCTCCTCTAGCTTGCTGGGTAGTTGTGAAATTCCTGAAGTGAATAACTGAGTCTCTGGTTATTGACAATGTATAAATTTATGCTTTCAGAGGTAATGATCTTCGGTTTCCTTACACAGGAGGCCCAATTACTTTGCAAAGGTGGTTCTACATTCTTCTCCAGTGGTATCCATTGCTAACAAATGACAAGAAGTCTTTTAAAGTTAACAGTGATTTCAGCTGGACTTTTTCATTGCTTCATCCGTGCTTCTAACTGCAGTGTAATGAACGAAGGGATCCTTGAGCAAAATATGCATCTGCTCAGTCTGCATATTATCCTAAACTAATGGGGAAAGTTGGGGGCGGTACACAGTTATTCCACTGTGTACTCAGTCTTAACACTTTGTTTCCATCTGGTCTAGTTCCTGACCAAAGGCACTCAGGCCCGAGACGATATTGCCACTGAGGCCTATGAAGAGGAGCTGGACATGGGAAGATCTGGCTCTTATCTGAACAGCAGCATCACGTCCGCCTGGAGCGAGCACAGCTTGGACCCAGAGGACATACGGGTGACGCAGCTTTTAAAATCCTGACCAGAAATGAAACTTTAAAAAAAACAACATGATTTTCTTTAAGCACTGGATTTCACACTCAGATGTCATTTTGAAGTATTCCTTTTAAACTTGTATCTAATTGCGTAGGTGCATCAATGTAACAGGGCATTAACATAATTTTCATACAGGAAGAGCTGAAGAAGCTGTACGCCCAGCTGGAGGTCCACAAAAGGAAGAAGATGCTCGCCAACAACCCCCACCTTCAAAAGAAGCGAAACTCAAAGAAAGGCCTGGGTCGCACCCTGATGAAGCGGATAACAGAGATCCCGGAGACCATGCACTTACACCGCCAGTGCAGCCGAGACGACGGCAGCGAACATGGCAGCAACCGGGGCACCCTGAGGAGAAACCAGCTGGAGGCCAGCCATCAGGGTAAGTTCACAGATACAAATCTGGATGTAGGTTAGCAGCAGGATGGGGGAGGAAACACAATCTGGTGTTCAATAATGTCATGTTTTTAAACTTGATTTTAGCTTCATATCTGTCAGGAAAGAAGATTTAATAAATTGCTTTATTAAAGAGCAATAAAATTATTGCTCTTTAATTTCTTTGAGTTATGTTCAGTAATCTTCTGGAAATAAAGCACCTTTTCTGGAAACTTCCCAAATCTTAAAATTCCAGTACCAGTTCTGGTAGTCAATTTACACACAGTCGTCATCAGCATGATGTCATATTAATAAATAAACAATTCTTAGTGACTTCAACATTCAATGATTTTATCCATTACTAAGCCAGTTTTCATCCGAGTTATGTGCGTTTTTAGAACATTAGTCATTGTCTCATAGTTTCAACCATCATCTTACCTACACTGTCACCTTCAGATGTCAGGAAATTGATCAGGTTCAGGAAGAAGCAAGCCTCGAAGTTTGAAGCCTCTGCTGCAAACTTAACTTATGTTGGTTAATTACACAAAACGGAAAGTAGGACTACCTTCAGTTTCTTCAACGTAATTTAATCAACACTTGGCTTAAATAACGGAGGCTAAAGTGAAAGCTTCTGAAATATTCTTGCATGGACTATGCTTAAAAGTCACCCGTTTGGCTTAAAACCAAACATTTTAACTAATCTCTATCATTTCTGATAAGATTGGTTAAATGTTCAAAAACTGATTTAGTATATTCTGGACACATTGAGCTAACCTATGAAACTGGATACTGGTAAACCCTAAATGATAGCATAAAAATCTGAATATCACATAGTTTATGCTTTCTGTTTTGCACACATATTACACAAATCCTTACAATGTTGAGGGATGTGGGGGTTTCTGTCTGCAACAAAGGAAAATAATGACAGACGGTGAGTCTAACCATCTTTGAAGATCGATAGGTTCAAAAAGTATACCCTGGTTAATTTCACATCAAAGAATGTGACTTTCTAAACTACTTTCCTTCAGGAAAACTTCAAGACGATTCCCTGAAGAACAAACTGACCGGTCTGACGAAGTCGCTCAGCTTTGACCATGTCTGTGAGCAGGATGCAGAAACAACGAGCCAAACCGGCTCGGTTCCAGGAGACAAAATGACTCCCATTGGAAGCGGCGGAGACGGCTCTCTCCTGGGTTCCCTCATCGGCCGCAGACACACCAAGAAGCAGCTGGAACCGGCCAGCACTCTGCCGAGGCTGGAGCCGGCCGAGTCCACCGAGTCCGTCCCGCTCTTCTGGAAGTCGGCCAGCGCCCACAACCTCACTCACGAGAAGAAACCCATCCACCTGCGGACCTCCATCATGCAGAAGTCCCTGAGCGTCATCACGAGCGCCAAGGAGAAGATGCCAGGACTTTCCAGCAAGACGCAGAGTGTGGAAGACGCCAGTAAGAAGGGCCAGAAGGGGCCGGAGGAGAGGACTCTGTCAGAAGTGGATGAGACGCCTGAACATTTCCCCAAAATGATCATCAGCCAATCGGTGGAGTACTCAAAGACTCCCATGAAGATGGGAATCATGAAGCAACAGGTAAATCTGTGCATATGTGCAGGTAGCTGATGCATGTTGAATGTTTTTTCACAAAGCTCAGCACATTTTATTTGAACCTCTTTTCTTTTTGTCTTTCTGCTTTGTTTGGCTGTCAAAAGACTGTAAATATGTGGCTAAATGAATTTAGCTCTAATTCATTATCTCTTCAAGACAACAGTTGTGTGTTTGAATATTATCTTAATATTCAAGTCGAATAATTTTTACTTTGTATACTGCAACATTACAATGTGAAAAGAATTAAAATATTTAATTTGAAGAGATACTCATCGAGTGCAGAGAAAGTATTAACAAGTAAATAATTAGGTATTTTTAACGGCTACCTTTATCAATACATTCTTCCACAACCGCCCCCTTGAGGACATTCATGATCTTGATGTGGTCCAGAATAAAAATTAGTTTGACATCTTTGAAGGATTTATTTTTTTTTTTTTACTTATTTGGCGTACGATTGGATATAGGTGGCTCTATAAAGTGCTTTGAATGGTCAGTATTACTTCAGAGGCACGTAAGTCAAGCCATTTTATTTCTTTAGCACATTTCAGCAACAAGACATTTTAAAGTGTGTTGCATAATAAAAATAGTCACCAGTTACGAAACAGGTAATAAACATTATATTTTGTCAAATTATCAAAAACATCAATACACCAATCCCCAAATCGAACTCTATCTCTAAGCTCAGTCGTTTAAGAAACCAATCTCATTGTTTCCTCATCTTTGAATGTTTGTTTTTCAGGTGAGTGGCAGCCAGCCGTCCATTTGCTCTGAGACAGGAAGGAGCCTGTACGACGTGTCTGAGGTTTGTCCCTGGGAGCTGGATGAGGCCCAGACTCCTTCTGAGGCAAAGACCCAGAAGCATGTGTCCATCGCTCCGGTAGAACCCGCCACGGGCCGGAGAGGCAGCAGCAGCAGCTCGGGAACAGCTAAAGTCAGCCGGTCTCAGGTGAGGCAGAAACCCGGGCAGTCTCCGTCCAACAGACGGCGCTCCAAGGATAAAGGAGGAGAAAGAGATGATGGAAGAGAGGTGAGGAAGTCCCGGCCGCCCAAATCGCCTCTTCCTCTCAAGCCGGATGTGAGCCCCTGGGAGTTCGACGAGCAGCCCATGGTGGGAGGAGATTCTGACTCTATCTCTCCGGACAGGATCATGAGGAAGAAAAGTGTCACCCCCACTGATGGGAAACCCAAAGGGCTCCATTCGGACCACTCCAAGTCCACAGGGAGCCTCCTTCAGCCCCCGTCTCTCATGGTAGAAATTTCCCCATGGGATTACGGAGGGCCGCCTTCCCCCAAGCAGGAGAAGACCTGTAACAGTCCCACCACACACAAGAAGAAACGGAAGGGCTCCTCCTCGTCAAACCACAAATCCGACAAGGACCGAGCGAGGGAGAAGAGCAGGGAGAGGCGGAGCTCATCCAGCAAGCCGCCGTCGGAGAGGAGACGGGTCAGCCAGTCGTCGGAGGGCGGGGGGCCGATGGAGCGGCGGAGGAGCTCGACCAGAGACGCCGAGGTTTTCTCCCGTGACACCGAGCACTTGCACGCGCACGGCGGCCTGGCTCAGACTAAAAAATCCCCCGAAAAGAAGAAGGAGAAGTCTTTGCGCAGTAGCTACAAACCCGCAGTTCTAAGTGCCGCAAAAATGGTTGACGTTTGCCCCTGGGACTTCCCAGAGAAGGAGTCGGGGGAGAGGGCGTGATGACTGCTGGTACGACTTGATCTTTTTGTACTCGCTGACTGAGAGCTCGCAGAACAAAGGGATGCTAAAAATATGCCAGTGTATTTGGTAAAAAGGTTTTTCTTTTTCCCCCTTCATGTTGTCCTAGCAAAGAGGGTTTTGGGAGCCCTTTCCATAACGCAGCTCTGAGTGCAACCGTGTCACTTTTAAGAGATCATTTGTTTTCTCTGCACACCTGCTTGCACATCTGTGAGAGTTTGTACCGTTTTATCACCTTTAAATGCATCTTGAAGATTTTGTAAACGATTCACGCCTGCACTGGCCAGCCCAGCAGACGAATCCACTGGCAAGTTCTCTGCATGTTGAAGACGCACGAGGAACAAAAAAGATAAACTTCAGAAGAACGGAGAGTATGGGCTCACAAGCGCTGAGACGCAGGAGGAAAGCAGCTTGTCTTTGGGCTGAATGCATAATTAATGTCATGAAGACGATCTGTTGGCTCAACCAGTTGTGGGAATAACAAAGGTTTGCAGCACAGCTAAATGAGGAAAGCTTTGTCTTTTGGCAACGGTTCTCCATTTACAGCGCCTTGCAAAAGTAGTCATGTCCCTTAAAACTTTCTCACCATTTTTCATGCTACAACCACAAATGGTCGCATTTGTATTAATCCTCCTTTATCAGTGTGTTTGTGCATCCTTAAAAAGTCCTAAATTAAAGCCTTAAATGCCTTAAATTCATTTAAAAAGTAAGTTGGTCTTAAATATATTAATCACTGCTTTTTTGCCCTCTCAAGACTTTTCTGTCAGGCAAAAGTTTGAGTCACACTCAGACATTTTCATTGCCTTCTGTGACTCAAGACAGTTGAGGCTAACAGTTGAGGCTATACCGCTAACTAGCTGCTAACATAACTCTTGCTAGCTTATTCCTAGCTTATTTGAATTTGTCATGGATAAGTGCAAGTTTATTGGCTGTTGGCTGGACAGAGTTGATACATTTCTGTGGAGTTCAAGTCTTAAATTCCAGTCAAAATGGTCTTAAATCTTAAATTTGATTTGGTGAAACCGTCTGAAACCAAGGTTTATTCTAATAAACCTCAATGAAAAACTGTCAACTTCTGTTCAGAAATCAGCCTATTTGTATCTAGACAAGCACTAGATACAAATAGGCTGAATATGTAGCAAAATGTATATAATAAATATAAAACTGTCAGCATTTCAACCATTTATTTCCCTTCTTGTCTTACTTTCTGTTGGTCTGTCATGTAGAATCCAGATAATTAGACACATTAAAGTTTATGACAAAATATGAAAATGCTCAAGGGGAATGATTGCTTTTGCAAAGCTCTGTGTATTATTTTTAATGTTTTTTTTTTGTTTGTTTTTTGTCTTTTACAAAAACCATTGCATGTGGTAAAACTATCCAGCATCAAATAACTAAATGTCTACTGGTGAACTTGTTCTCAAATATGACGGTGGGAGTTTCGATGTTGTTGCGTCCGGTATTTGTCCACTTGCAAAGAACACGATGCTTTTTGAAATGGCGTGCATTGCTGTGTCAGAGTCCGCATTTCATATGGCATGCCATTTACAGTTGAGCAGTGCTGAGGTTGGTATTTATTTGGTGTTTACTCTCCTGGCTGGGGTGTCTTATTTTTATATAAAGAGATGCTCTCTCATTGGCTGTAGTTTTTTTTTTTTTTCTACACATGCAGTGAAAAACAAAAGGACCAAATCTGAATCTGCTTATCGTGGATGTTGTGAATAATACATTTCATCCCCTCCTTAGCCCATTTAATCTGCCTGGATGCACCTCTCTTCAAAAATGCACACATATTCAGTCGCTAAGATCCCTTCACATGAATATTTTTCTCTCTGACAGAGAGAGTAATTAATCATTTTGGCATCGTCTCCAACATAAACAACAGTCAGCCTGTCCGTCCTGCGATCAGCCACCCACCACTGACAACTCGTGCCATTGTGTCAAACACAGCACTCAGCTCAGCTTCAGGACGGTTGTGTGTGTGCATGACAGCGAGAATATGACCCCGTAAGTTCCCTGGAAGCATAAAATAATCATATCTTATAAAATACTTAAAAGGATACTTCCAAGCACACTTATTTACATTTTAGCTGTATTTAATCATGCACTTTGATGTGTAACATGAACGGCTTCATAATCAGAGGCCTTTTATTTTGTAACGGAATGCCATCGTTTGCCCACTACACGTTATTTAATGCTTGTTTATGCAGTATATTGTTGCTCCAGCAGCTTGAAAATGGTTGTGCCATCCACATGCGGTTATTTGTACAATGTATTCTTATCGTGTTGCATGTAAATAAAGCAAATAATGTTATTGATTTCAAATTAAAGATTTCTAGAAAAGCCAACTTGCAGCGACTTTCAGTTCTTTTCAGGACTGCAATAGTAAAACATCTGTAGTTAGCCATCGTTTGGATGTGACTTTCTCCGTCACAAACTCAAAATTACGATGTGTAGCTCGCCAGAGTTAGAAATGTATATCTCAGTACAAAAGTATAATTTCTGTGCTTGTCCATGTTCAAGCTGCTTCTTCAAATAAAATAGTTTTATATAAATTCCACTGAATCTACTAAATTGGAATTGTCATTACAACACTGCCACCATATGGCGTAACAGGTTTATTGCATATTGTTTACTTGCAAGTTCCCTCTTGCCAAAGCTGCGAGTCCATTGAATACAAATTTTTATAATTTTGTAAGTTAAAAGTCTGAATTTCATCATTTTGTTAAAGGGACAGAACTCTACTGTAAAAATGATGGGGCGCTTTACCAAAGATAAATTCAGTTAGCACATTGATTTATGAGGTTCTTTTTAAACACGTTGGCTATGAAGTAAAAGTGGCGTTTCTTTAAAAAGAACTTAAGTAATTAGGTTTAAAAAAGAAAAGCTAATTTATTTTTAGGTGCAAAAAGTGATAGGCCTACATTTCAAGCAGCAGGACAGAGTAACAGAAAAATCAGCAGAATATTTTACTACCGTTGATGTGAGAGGCGGCCATATTGAAACGTTAAGTCCGCCTTGTACGTCGTAACTGGGAGTAGTAAGAGTTGCTGCTGGTTAGCGTTCCAGTTGATTTTTCTGACTCGGAAGGCGGAATTTCCCATTTCCGAGTGCAACTGGAACGCAGCATACAGGGCAGGGCAGAGCTGGACAAAGAATCTGAGCTAATTAAAAGCTAAAGAGGAACAGCTGAGGCTGAATGCAACTGATTAATTAACACAAGGGAGCAAAATAAGGATTTAGTTTTATTTCTCTTAAAATCAGAATTTTAAGAGAAATAAAACCCAGACAGACAATAGCAAAATAATAAGATTATCATTGACGTCCTCCAGTCCGATAGGTGGCAGTGCACCCTAGGTTGGTTTGCCAACCGCCAATAAAAGCTAAGAAAAAAGAAAGAAAAAGAAGAAACACAAGAACGACTTAGAAAGTGAACACAAGTAAACGTCCAGAAAATTACCAGAATAATAGCACAGCAGAAAACCGAAACCCAAACATCAGAACTTTGTGACAGTGTTGGTTTTTAAAAGGATTTTTAATAGAGACATGACATGTCCACCGTGTTCTGCCCTGTGCAATTATGGTGAAAACTGCTGACTTCACATTTGTCACAGTCACTGTTTCTTTGTACAAGAAGGGTAAGTGACTTACCGTACGTCACAGAGAATGCTGTATACAAAGCATAATGGGGAATAAAAACGCGTGGAAACATAGCTGAAGGAAAAGACAACTGAAGTGTTTGAGGAAGATTCCCAAGGCATGGACTGTATCCAGGACAGGAGCTACAGCATAAAACCAGACCTGAAAAAGACGACACTACTCTGCTGCACCTGAACGCACAGAGCTCCTGTCAGAGTGAAGGACAGGGTAACATCAGTCACTATGGTCAGCTTCCAAGAATAAGGCCTTCCTCACCTTGTGGAGACCCACAATTAGATCAGAGTGCTACAAAAATGGCTCCCTCTAGTGGTATGATTCTCATCCTGCTGTTTTAATGGTTAAAAAAAGACCGCAAAAGCAGAGGTGGATAGAGAGGAAACGTCATTCAGAAAATTACTCCAGTAAAAGTGAAAAAGTATTTGACTGCTGGTACTGTTCTGATTTAGTTTGTGGGAATGACATAAACAGAGAAAATACAAAATTATGTGAAGGTACTGGTACTTCAGTAAGATTTTTTTTAAGTAAAGAGACTCAAAAGTAGCTTGTGTAATTACCTCTTCAATTAAGAAATTAAGATAAAGGAAAATGAAACTTTTTTTTAATCAGTTAAGTTATCTAATGACAGAATGTATCCTCAGATCGTATGTCCAGTTTCCATAAATCCCCATCTGATTTTGGTTGAACTTACAGCTAAAAACATTTTTAAAAAACAAACAAAAACAAAACATCACTTTATTTGAGTGGCACATTTATCAACAAGTTCAACGTGCTTTACATCATGAGAACAAAAATAATAATAAAATGTCATAAAAACAACACACAGTCACAAATCGAGAAACTAAATGCATTTTGTTAAGTACCATAATCACAACCATCAGTGCATCACAACACATGTTGGTCCATGTTCCATTCATCATGGTTCAAAAGAACTCAAAACAGGTGAGCTTTTATTTAACATGCTCTGCATGTCTTAGATGTGCCTCTATTCCAGAACGGCTGATCCAAAGGATTGGATGAGACTTCTGCATTAGTCTGTTAATCGCCCACGGATTCAATCCAGGTGTGTGGCAGAAGGGAAACTCCTAAAACATGTAGGGCAGTGGGGGATTGAGAAACACTGATTTAAAGGAGCTCAAAACATCAGTATCACAACACACCGGGCAATAAGTAGGATGTATTCAAATTTCAATTTCAAAGCTCAGATTAGTTGGTAATAAAGCGCAGTTTGCTCATTGACTTGACTGTCTGAAGCTCCATAAATTCCCTTTATTGCTCCAGGTGCCTCGTTGATATTCCAATTTAATGAAACATTAATGTCCAAGAACTACAAAAAGTTCCCCGCGAATTTTCTCCTCCTCTACGTCGGGAGCATAATTTGAATATTGAGTATTGTGACTTTAATATACCTCCATAGAGGTGACGCCATCCTTGTGCCAGCGGACATTGCCGAGTTGCGACTCGGCAGCCTCCGCCCCTATCTGGCCTGGCCCAGCCCAGCCCGGCCTGGTCCGGTCCGGTTCTGCCCATCCCGACTGCTGCTCACGCCACGCGTAACACATCACGGCACACAGCAGCAACACATCAGGACGCAGAGCAGCCAGCTTCCCCCAGCCGCTTCACAGCAGGGATCCGTGCGCACAATATGGGCAACGTGCAGGTAGTAATCTTTTTTTTTTTATCCCCCAACTTGTTCTGCTAATTTACGCACCTTTGAGTTGGAATCCACTTAAAGCGACTACTTTGATGAGTAACACTTTTTTTTTTAATAGTTCGTTTTAAAAAATGGAATTTGGTCAGTTTTACGAATAAAAATACAAATCAGAAGCCTAAATTTCACTAAAATAATACTTAAAAAAAAAAACTCGGCTTTGTCATTTCCTCTAGACAATTAGTCTCAGCGGAAACCGCATGAAACGCAAGTGGCGCAGTAAAACAGGGAGTGTGCTCTGCCAGAAGCGGATACATCAGGGAATTTCAGATCAATAAGGCTGCATTGTGTTGACGAGAGGGTGGGAGAGCAGAGGAGAGGAAGAGGAGAGCAGAGGAAGAGGCTGCTGCTGCTGCTGGCCCCCATGACTCAGCACAGGCAGCAGCACCCTGCTCCTGCGGGAGAGACTACTTCCTGGATGCAATACCATAACAAATCCTCTGCAGCGTCTCCTTTTAATTGTAGTCGCTTTGTGATTCTTTTTCTTGCAAGTAAATATTTCAATCATCTGTCTCTGTTTTCTCCCCTCAGCCCACCGTAGTCCCATGTGAGGACTTTGACGTTACTGCTGACATCAAAAACATTAGAAAAGCATGTAAAGGTTTAGGTAAGTACACAGAAACCAAAACAAACAAACAAACAAAATCTTTATGAACATTGTTAGAAAACCCTTTTAAAACTGGAACATTCCTAAAGGGGCAATATTATATAAAATCAACTTTTTTATTTTATTTTACCTTTATATCATGTTATATTTTTTCCCTCATCAAAAACCCACCAGCAGTGTTGCCTTGACTCTTTCATGCATGTTTTATAAATCCTTTAATCACCCCTGGATGCAGAAGACGAGTGGCATAACCAAGCGCTGCCTCCCCCACTCAGCTCCTTCAGACTAGCCAGCAACAATTAGCAAACACCTGGTGGAAATGAGCATCTGCTGAGCTCGTTATAGGAGCTGCTTCTCAGTGAAACGGTGGTAAAAATGATGCAAACGTTTTAGCAGAAGAACGTTGTTGTGACGACTTCCTGAAGGTGGAGTGTCAGACAGAGCAGCAGCTTCTTAAAGAGACAGAGGCCTGAAGTCACGTTTGATATTCACAACATTTTTTTATAACAACTGAGGTAATAGTTACTTGATTGTGCTACAGAATAGCACGTTGTACCTGGAAAATCCATAACACCGCCCCTCTAATGAAGAGCCTAAAATGTGATTAGTTGTGTGGGAGACGCTCTAGTTTCCAATTTCTGTGTTTCTTCATGTTTTCCAGGCACAGACGAGGAAGCTATCATCCAGATCCTGGTCAATCGCTCTGCGGCTCAGCGTCTGGAGATCAAACAGGCCTACTTTGAAAAGTATGACGATGTGAGTGCCCCACCCTCCTCTGTTCTCTGCTCTGTGTGTGTGTGTGTGTGTGTGTGTGTGTGTGTGTGTGTTTGCCCTCTGATGCAAATCCAGCTGAGCTGTGTTGTCTGTCAGGAGCTGGAGGAGGTGCTGAAGAAGGAGCTCACTGGTAGCTTTGAAAACGCCGTCGTGGCCATGTTGGACGCGCCGCAGGTGTTCTTCGCCAAGGAACTCAGGAAGGCGATGAAGGGGGCGGGAACAGACGAGGCTGTCCTGGTGGAGATCCTGTGCACGGCTACAAACGAGGTGGGCAGTGAGTTAGGTTGGTGGTGTTGAATAAAAGGAGGAATACGTTGTGTTTGAGCTTTTGTCCTTTTTTAAAAAAAAAAAAAAATTAATAAAACAAAAACTGTAGAACTGAGATTCAGTGTGTTTTAACTGTGTGTTGGTGTTGACTTTCACTCGGCCTCGTCTTCATTTATCCCACAGGACATCAGGAGCTACAAGGAGGCTTATGTCCAGGGTAGGATTTTCAAACTATCTACCGGCTTTTGTTTTCTGTTCGTTATGAAAAGTACAGCCAGCCAAATGAAAGGAAGAACTTTTTCCTATTTGGTCAGGTTACAACAATTGCTACAAAGCAAAAAAAAAACCAAAAACAATTCTGCTGGAAGGCGAACTTCTGCTCAAGTCTTTCGGTACCATCCGTCTGCCTGGTTTTCTAGATGTTTATTGTTTCCTTTCAGTGAACGAGCGTGACCTGGAGGCGGACATAGAGGGCGATACCAGCGGAGACGTTAGGAACCTGCTGATCTCACTGCTGCAGGTACAAAAATCGACCATTGTTGGGGTTTCGGTCATCGACTGAAAGCGCTCCCTCTGGCCCCGCCGCCCGAGTCTGGAAGGAGAGTCCAGACGGGAGAAGAACGCTGCTTGTGTTCTTTCTCCCTCAGATTGTTTCTCAGAGTCGTTGCCGGTGCCTCGGCTCACCCACTGCCACATTCGTCGCATAGCTTGGCACGCTTGGGCCTCCGTGCCCCCTCCAACTCAGCTTCCTCTCTTTTTCCTTCCTTCCCCTGGGTAAATAAAAAAAAACAAGGACAAAAAGAGAGAGTGACTCATGTCTTACAGCAGTGCCGTTCTGGGGAACTTCAGTGGCCTTCAACTGTTTCCTATTTATGAGCTCCAGATGACTGCTGACTCATTAAACGCCTTGTGTTGTTTTTGTTGTCCACCCTCTTTGACTTGCCCCTAATGTTCTCTCTCTCTTTCTCTCCACCCATCTTTCTGATCCTCTCCCCTCTCTTCGCTCTCCCATGTCTTCCTTCGCAGGCGAGCAGAGACGAGGGCTACGAGGTGGATGAGGATTTGGCCGAACAGGACGCCTTGTCTCTGTTTGAGGTGTCCTAGTACAAGCTTCTCTTTATGATGCATTCAGCTCAAGAGAAACATGATGGTGAAGTGGAAGGAAATGGCTCAGTTTCAAAAGTTCTTTTCAAATACAGAATCAGAAAAGCAAAGGCATGGATTCAGATTTAGGCCCCCACTACCCTAATACAATCCAGTTCCACCAATTACTTTCAGAAGTCAACGAATCGGTAGCTGTCGGTGTAATTTAATCTCAGAGTAAAGGCTGACGTTCTGGAAGCCCTCAGAGGTTTGTAAGATAATACAAGAGTGAACAAACAGTAGTGAGCGATGAGGAGCGCAGCAAGAACAAATTTGTGGAGATGCTTGAAGCAGGTTTAGGTTGTTAAAAAGGTAGAGGCTCTTCATCTGATCCCGCTGAGCTTTAAGTATTTTTGCAAGGAGAAATGGGCAGAAAATCTGAGACTTTAGATCATCAATGCTGCACCGCAAAAAAAAGCAAAATGTCACCATGTATTTTTGGCCTGGTTTCAAGTTCAAATATTTTGGTATATGTGAAATGGGACAAAAATAACTTGGAAGTAAGTTTTCAGGAAGTAAGTTTTCAGCAAGTAATGGCAGCTTGTTTTAATTCCTTAAAGCTGACGAAAAATTACGAGTCCCACTGGCAGATTATTTAACTTCCAACATGGGGAAAAAAATGTCTTGTTATAAGTGAAAAAAATCTCCCAGTGAAACTAAGAGGTTTTTAATCAGTATCAAGGAATTGGCTTCAAACAATATTGTGCTGAAATGTTACTTGTAGGTTAGTTTTATCTTATTTCAAGTATTTGCAGTAGAAACTAGATCAAAAATACTTTAATTTTAAAACTTTATCATTTTCCTTCTTCACAAAAGTGCATTACTTTTTTTAATATAAATTCACCACCTCTTCACAATCACTCCTCAGTCATCAAAGAACTTGCAACCAGCCTCCTAAAATTATGTCTTCATTTCTCTAACACCTGGCCAAGATATCAACTGTCTTCTTAACCGCTTTGTGAGCAAATAACAGTCTGAGAGAGATACCTAATACAACTGCAAACACTCACATATGTTGGCGTATTATTTTCGTTTTGTGTACACAACAGGCAGGTGAGGGCAGGTTTGGTACAGACGAGTCGACCTTCACCTACATCCTGACACACAGGAACTACATGCAGCTTCAGGCCACCTTTAAGGCCTACGAGTCCGTACGTACCGCACCGTAGTGAACCTACTCCAAAATGAATCAGTTTGCCTCCTTTCATTAATTTCACACAAGCTTATGCTGCCTTGATCGCATGCAGCTTTCGGGGACAGACATTTTGGACACGATTGATGCCGAGGCGACAGGAACCCTCAAGGACTGCTATGTTACTCTTGGTAAGCAGAAATTGTTTATCACTTTATTTATTTACGACTGACACCTGCTTATTTCCTGTGTATGTGTGTTTATTGACAGTGAGGTGTGCTAAGAACCCGCAGCTGTATTTTGCTCGCCGCCTTAATGCTGCAATGAAGGGACTTGGCACTGATGAAGACACGCTCATACGCATCATCGTAGGCCGCTCTGAGGTAAAGTGTGTTTGTTTGTAATATCTTGCGGGGACCATTTTCCTGACACATACGACGTTGTGGGGACCCCTGCTCCTTGTGGGGACCGAAGTCTGGTCCCCACAAGGGGAAACGCTGTTTTTGGGTCAGGGGTCAGATTTAGGACTAAGGTGTGAATTGAGTTTTGGTTAGGGTTAGGTTTAGGCTGTAGAAATGAATGGAAGTCAATGGAAAGTCCCCACAAAGATACCCATGCAAACGTGTGCGTGTGTATGTTTGTGTGTGTGCACGCGCGTGTGTGTGTGTGTACACAGCCTGGGGTGTTATTATAGACTTGACAGGGAATTAAAGGTATGATTGCGACGCTTCACGTCTTGCAAAAGTGCAGTGCTATAAATGTTCACCGCCTTTCTGTACAGAACTTTGGTAATACATGTCTAGGGAAGGTAATTTTTAATTATTAAATGATTGATTCTTTGATCGGTGACTCAGTACGTGAGCTTCTTTTTTATTAAATGTAGTTTTACTCTTACTTGAGTCATTTCTTGGACAGATACTTTTTACGTACTTGAGTAAAAATAAATCAAAGTAGAACTTTTGAGTACAATTTTTGCCTACTCTAGCCAACTCTCTAGCAAAAGGCAATAACTTTTTACACTGACTTGAAGAGCTTTCCATTCATTTGATGGTACATTCATGTCTTTTGAGTCATTGATGATGAATTGAGCAATAAAAATATAAATATTACAGAATGTAAATGTTATGGATGCACCACTGTCCTTGTTTCCAACCCTCAGATCGACCTGGAGACGGTGAAGGACATGTACCTGGAGAAGTATGACGTCACCCTGAAAGACGCCCTGGACTCGGAGTGTGGGGGAGACTTTAAGCGTCTGCTCATTGAGATCTTGCACTGAATCACACATTTACATTCACGTCCACTCCTCACCCAGCCTTATTCCGCTGTGATGTAACAGGATGCCACTACATACTCTGTTTTCTATCACTCTTCACTTTCTACTCTGTCCTTTCTCCGTCTCGGACAGTTCACCTTACAGCACGAACCAAAAAAATCAACTCGATGTAATCCAGTTCAGTGTTTTGATGTGTGGTAATTTTTTTTACAGGGTTTGTTAACACTTTTGAGACTTTTCAGAAAATCGTCTTGGTAAATCTATTCAACTTGTAGTCCAGTTACTCAACAACACCACATAATAGCGGAACTAACAGCATCACGTTCATGCATCTTAAAAGTTACAGCGAAGTTATCATCTGTTATTTCTCTATTTCAAGCTGCGATCGTTAAGCGTCTAACAGAATAACACGCATTTGTTTCTCATTAATTGTTCACATCACTATTTGCCTGAAGGATGGCCTTCACAAGATTATAAGCGATGCAAGTTAATTTCTGCTGCAACACAGAAGTGCCCGATTATTGTGCCGAGTCTTTAAAATCCGAAGACATTTGAGCATTTTCTAGGAACTTCAAATATTGCCACCTCTTTCTGAAAGGCTTGGTTGTTTAAGGGATTTGCTGCAGGCTTTTTGGTCACGTATTTCAAAAGACTAGCGAGATGTGTAAGTGCTCCAAGTCATTTTTGAAAGCTCACATGTTGCCTTGTTCTTAGATTTCTAGACACTCTTAGACTTTTTTTTGGGTTGCATTGAGTATTCATATTCACTGCTTTAAAAAAATAGCTATAATTGATTGAAACCACACTGATTAGTACGTAACTTTTGAAGTGCAACGTTCTAAAGTAGTCACACTGAGACTGAGCTCTGTTAAGTAGAGTAGTATGAACGCATTGAGGCATAATTGAAATATTGCATATTACAATGTAACTGGTGTAACTGTATACATGTAACAAAATTTAATAACTGATGTCTGATGTCTGTTAGTGTTTGTACAATACTCTTATGTAATAGATATTAATAAATTTTAACCACCTGAACTGATTTAATTTTTCCTGTAGAGGGCAGTGTTGAACCATTTCCGTCCCCCGAGTGGGAGGAAAAAAACAATGACACTAATGATGTACAGTCAAATATTTCCAGCCACACATAATATAAAATATAACAGGATGATAATATTGTACTTGAAGGTTATGTTAGTTGCTCTTCTAAGTGACGTGTGTTTAACTTCTACATTTCAGGATTGCACAGAGGTTTCCGTCAACAAGTTTGACCCCAGTCACCTTTTGATTTATACCAGAGTGAAAATCCTGTGTGACGTTGCTGGCTGGGTTAAAACTTGACAGTAAAAAAATAAAGTATGAAATGATTCCAGATGTGCCGCTGTCACATAAACAGCCAGTGTCTCTCCCTTTGCCTCTAGATTCCCCCCCTCTTTCTCCGAACTTCTCCTGGTTTATTTCACCAGTTTCAGAGATCAGTGTGCACCTGTTTTCTGTACTTTCTGTATATATATATATATATGCTTCTAGTCTGTGCACCATATGTGGCCTCTCCAACTCTGACTGGCCATTTATTTGCCTGGCTGAGGCGTGTTGGCCCCACCACAAGTGGCTGCAGATAAATAGAGAGGTTCAGGATCTGTAGACACGAGTCTGGTGTAGGATTCTTTGTTTGTGGAAGGGAATGAACACTTTTGCTGTTATTTTTGTTTTAAAAAGGGCTTTCAACGTTTATGTGCTAACACATTAGATTAATCTAAAAGGGTTACTTGTTTGTAGCTGCGTTTCGATTTACCATAATTGTGCAATTTAACATTTCGAAAATAAATTCACTTAATGGAATCACGCCAATTTTTGAATAAAACAAAATACTTGTTTTCGATAGTTTTGGCGCTATGATGTGGTTTTGACCGTACCGAAATTGGTTTATTATGCAAAACTGCAATGGAAACACGTTTTTCGCATCACAACTGTCACATGATCAACAACCGGATGTTGTCGCTGGCGGAAACCAGAAGAAGACAACAGGAAGTAGTTGGAGGATGATCACGCGGCATATTTTTTTAAATGATTTATCGCTGAACAAACTTATTTCCATGTGATTTTAATTGCGTTTCTTATTCAATGGAAACACCGCATATGCAAATTGTGTTTTTTCGACATTAGTGGCATATTGACAAGGTTTTACAGACATTTGCATATAAAGCGGCTACTGTTACATAATGCAGATTAATCGTACTACCTATTATAAGCTAAAAACGTCGCTCCAGCGTAGGGATACCTACTTCAAGGCACCGCGGTCCTCTTCTGCGGTCATTGGCGTCTCAGGTGAAAAGATGAGTGAGGAGAGTGGGACTGATGTGTCCAACGGGAAATTTCGTTTAAAAAAAAAACAGCGATGGACGTTTGGATGAAACCAAGGTAATATGTATGCAGCCTACTGACTGCAATGAAAATTATCCTTCCACCGAAGCACAACCAATTTATGGTTAATGTTTATTAAGAAAACTGAGATGTATGGTTTGAGACATTATTTTTCCTTAACATTTTTAGAATAACCCGCATTTTTACATTTCAAGCTTACAAAGCTAAGCATGCTAATTAATTGTGATTAATCAGAGTGTGATTAATCTGATTCAATTCTTTAATCGATTGACAGCAGTGCTTTTGCATCTGCGCTTACCTTGAGATTTCCCGTTGTGTAAAAAAAAATCTATTTTATTGTTTGACTTTTTTATTGTTATTTTGCCCCTTTACTATTAACACATTTGTGGAAAAAAATAAAAATGGTCAAACATCCTTTACATGGCCCACATCTGTTTGAGTATTTGGGGGTGGGCACATGTACCCAGCCCCAATAAGAACATATTTTTTATTGGTTAGTTTGATTTTGGCTGTAAAGTAAATGTGTCTGTGCCATGAAGCTAGTAAAATTTAGTTAGCGGTTTTTTAAGCAGCTACATTTCGTCAAAAGGTTTGCCTAAAAGAGTAGAAATGAAGTCTCAGCTACGCCACCAGAGCCTGGGAATCTGTCCTCCTCCTTCCGTGGGTCATGCAGGTAGGCTTTGCTTTCATGTTATTACTGCTTAATGTAATTTGTAGTTTTAGTTTTACACCGGCTATATAAGCACACACACAATCCAAACAGTTTGTCTCAACTGAATATTCTCCCAAAAGTATTGAAAATCGTCAACATCTTTTTTGTTTTATTTTATTGTTATTTTTAGGAGCAAATATGAGGCGGGTCTTTGTGTCCTTTTTGGTCAGTAGTAGTTTTCCCATGAAAACTATTGTGGAAACCATTTTTTGCCAGTGTCTCTTTATTGTTGAGTCGTAAGAACTGACCGGGGGAAGATGGCTTGTAGTAGATTGCTAGTTGGTGAACTCCTGGATGAGGCTGTGATGCGTTTTTTGATTTTATTTTGTTAGCTCTAATACTAAGGCTTCCTGCTGTTCCACCTTTTCTCCATCTGTAGATAATGACTCGCTGTGGTTCTCCAGAGTCCTAAAGCCCTAGCAAAGGCTTTGGAAGTATTTTCAGGCAGATAGATGTCAGTGTCTTTGTTTTTAACCTGTTCTTGAGTTTGTTTCGATCTGGGACGTGATGCGTTACTTTTTAAGATGTTTTAGCCTACTTCATGTTATTTCTTAAATCTAAAGGTTTGGCAGTAATGAGTAATAAAAAAAAAATTCACGTTTAGTTTATGATTTACCAAAGGGGATTTAAATTAAATTCTGTATTGAGATTTGGTTTGTTTTGAAATTCTTTTTCACTTGATAAAGTCCATCATTTGAAATCTTCATCATGGAAATCTACGAGGGAATGTCAACTCAAGTAGCCAAGCTACAAAGCACTGCGTTTGCAACATCTGCTATTTTATAGCGCAGCTCATGGTAAAGTAGCTCAAAATTCTTCAGTAATAGGAAAGTTGCACGAACTTAAAAGTTGCACAAACTAACACCTTTGTCTCTGAAATGTTGTCTCCCTTACATTTATACCCTACTTTATACATCACACAGCTCCATAATTAGACTTGACATCAAATTTGATAGCAAATAGTTTTATTGCGTTAACAGAAAAACATCAAATATACACGTCACTGTCAGTTTTAAATAGGCTGTTTGTTTTTACATGGCCTCAGTCTCTCTTTCTGTTCATATTTAAGCCAAACTCTGCATGCTTGATGCAGTAGACTCACAGCAACAAGACTGGCATCTAATGTAAAACACATGCCCTTAAAATGAGTAGAAACCAGTGTTAAACAACTGGAGTTATCTGAAGGCCTTTCGGCATAACAGAGTAGGCTGCCTGAATTACTTAAATATATAACAACAACTAAAAACATGCAAGCTGAAGACAATTCAGAACAGAAAGCTTGAAAGACTGTCTTATGGGAATAAGTGAACAATAACTATGTACAAATAAACCACTGCTTTTCCATTATATAAAAGATCAATTCTGTTTCATTAAATATCCTGTAGTTAATCCAAAAAGATTAAAAAAGTAAATTATAGCTGACTACATCATCAAGCAGCTTATAGGGAAAAAAATTAAGAGAAATGTAATTTCTTTGTTTTGCCATCAGTAGGCGATATTTACAAGATAAGATATTTTCCAGCTGACAAAAACTCTGGGAGCGTCTGAAGGCGGCTACTGCAACACAGCGGCAGAATGAAACGGTATGGAGGAAACAGCTGGCTTTCGCCATGTCTTTTGAACTTCAGCGGGACAATGAAGTCTGACCTTGTGCTGGGAGGGGGGTGCACAGTATGGCGCTTACTGCTGATGAAGTGTTCTGCTGATGATTTATGTTCCACCGCATACTTCAGCGTGAGCAGCACCCAGTTTAAAGACCTTGACATTGTTGGATTAATAATTGTTAGAATGCAGTCCGCGCCGTTTGTTGGTTGTCTGTTTTAAAGCTGATAAACCGGCTTTCAAACTGCTACAAATGCATGTAAAATTAAATTAATATGAGCAGTTGAAGTAATAGGAAGTTTACTTTGAAGGTGGGTTATGTAACTCATTAAAGTACTTTCACCTTCCTAGAATAATGCCCAAAGTCTTTTTGTGTGTGTGTGTGTGTGTGTGTGTGTGTGTGTGTGTCAAAAAGGTGATTTAAGCACAAACTAGAAAAAAAAAATCACTTGGCAAAATAAAAAAGAAAAAAAAAAACTCAGTCCATTATTTTTTAAGAAGGTGAAATTATTAGGTTTTTTTTTAACATATTTGTTAAAATGGTCATTTGATGCAACAGTATAACATGAGACAGATGAGCTGTGAATAGCTCAAGCTCTTCCACCTTATGCCAGTGCTGCTATTGCCATCTGAAGAAATTCACTCCTCCAGTCAAAAACAACCAATCAGAGCGAGGGAGGAGTATCTTAGTGCGGTCAATCATGCTCGTGATTGACAGCGACATCTTGGATTTGAATTCTAGCTTGGAGTCGTTTTCCATGAAGCTTACCTGTTCTCCCTTTGTATCCTTAGATTCTCTCCAGGCTCTGCTGTGGTTATAGCTAATTGATGAATGGATAGCTGGAAGATTTATGCAATAAATAGCCATGATAGGAGTTAAAAATGAAGCCAATTCCACTTTACCAAACGACTCTAGGTGACCTCCTGCTAATAGATGTATTTATTTCAGTCATATAAAATTTTGTTCTTAGAGTACTAGATTATGATTACAATATAGGAAAATAATGAAACATCTCCATTTAATGTGGATTGAGGCATTGGTAGTACAAAACATCCCAGAGTAAAAAACAGGATTCACACCAAAAAAGTGTGAAAAAATCCAAAACTTCAAACGGGCCTAAATGTTGAACGGGCCAAATGAGTTCACCGCAAAAACACAAAATTTTACCAAGTTTTGTTTGTCTAGTTTCTAGTGCAAATATCTTAGTACATTTGAAATAAGACAAAAACTAACAAGTAACTCTTCCCCAAGATATGGGAGCTTGTTTTGAGTCAATAACTTTTTAATATTAATGAAAAGGTGCTGCAAGATTATTTCACATATAACATGGGGAAAAATGTCTTATGAGAGAAATAATCTGCCATTGGAACTAGTACTTTTTATAATTAATATTAAGAAACGACTGACATGAAACAAGTTCCTGGATCTTGCTAAAAAGTTACTTGTAAGTTGGGTATGTCAAATGTACTAATATGAGGAACTAGACATAAAATACTTGATGATATTTTCTGTTTTTCTGGTGTAGCAACTTTGTCATTTAACTTAGAGGTGTTGATGCAAATGTTAGGTGAAACGTTGAGGTTAGCATTTACTACCTTAAGTGACAATGCGTTTTAGTAAAATAATGAATGTCTGTGGCCTTTTTTGTTAAACTCAAAGAGGAAGAATCAATATGGGAAGGTTTTGCCCTTTCTGGCTGTTTTTCATCATGCTGCCACCCAAACTGCTGACACCCCACTTCCTGCTTGGTGACTGATTTGATTGACTCGTCCACGTACGCAGTCTAAGATGAAGAAGACAGTGGTGCCATTATAAACTTGAAAGGATGCCCGTAGACTCAAGCTAGCCCACTGACACCCCTCAAGCATCTGACCCGCCACCTGCTGGGCGATGGGTACAGGCCGCAGACCCTCTGCTTCACGGCCCCCTTCAGAGTCACTTCGCCTCAGCAGAGTCACCTTGACCAAGTTGCAGGAGTGAATGAGTTTGAGGTCCAAAGCCACACTGACTGTGCCACTCTCCCTGAAGACAAAGTCCTTTTTCTGGTTTGGAGATCCTTTCACCAACAGCCCCATTTGCGGCACCTGGGGGCTGGTCTGGTGGAAGAACAGAGGCTTGTTCCGTACCGCTCCAGATGGAAGGCCAGTGTTGGCCACAGAAGCAGTCATAGAGGATGAGATGGCAGCAGGGACCCAAAATAGACTGAAAAGACTGATGCCGGACTCATCGCCAAAGAAGCGTACATTGCACTGAGCAGGAGAGAGGATCTCAAAGCCAATGGCATCCCCGGGACTGACTGTGGCAGCTCCAGACAGAGATATAGATGTGTCTCGGTAGTGAACCCCTGGTTTGAAGACCCGAAACATCTCAGTGGAGGTTCCATTTTTGTTGAGATATGCCACGAGCTGGAAGCCGTCACTCACACAAGCTTGGCCCATAGAGTACAATGCCTGCTGGAACACAAAACGCACAGTTCCGCTCTCTGCGAAACGGATCCCTCGACTGTCGTGACTCAGCCCCACTACGTAGGGGTCAGAGGTGGAGGAGATGCGGAAGGCCGGGCGGTAATTTGTGTGGTAATGCGCAGAAACCACGGCCTGTGCTGTCATGGCAACAGCCCCGGTGTCGTGAGAGAGCCAGAGGAGGGAGAGCATGGCTACAGAGGTGTCGTAAAGCTGCAGACCTTCGCTGCTTTGGTTGCAGTGATGGCTGGCGCTCCGAAGAAACAGGGACATAAGGTGACCCGGGTCGACTTCTGCGACCCCACTGATGCTGACGCCTTGAAGAGACCTTCGTTCCTGGTGCTCCACCCGTATGCCGCTCAGGTCACGACCCTCGGACCCGTCTGTGTGGTTTACACGTAGGCAGACCTGGATGAAGCTACGGCAGCCGTGACCAAGGGAAAGAACTCCGTCGAGCCAAACCAAACCATGCTGCCTCAGAACCAGCTGCCCATCCTCAGCTGAAACCAGACCCATGTCGTCTCTTCCCTGTATGTGAAGCTGTGCGCTGGGGAAGGCGTGAACCAGTATCTGGCCTTTTGGACCCTTCAGACTCATGTCTCCAGACCAGGAGAGCGACAAAGCAGGAACATCGGTAACAGACCCGGAGCAGACAGTGTCTGTGACTAAAGTGCAAGGGGAAACCACCGGTTCCCCGTCGCACTCGCTGCAGGCCTGACACTCATCCATCTCAGAGTTGTAGAAGTAGCCATGGCCACACATTCCAGAGTTGGCGTCATGTACTGTCATGCCCTGGCACTTGAATCCACCTGGTGATACGACAGAAAGCAAATTGGAGAAGAAATAAAAATCCATCAATCAGAAAAGGAGAAAGGAGAGAAAATATTGCAATGTCGATAATTAAAAGCATGATTTATCATACCTGGAGTGTTAATACACTTCTGTTTATTTCTGCACAAGTCTGATATTTCAAGACATTCATCTCGGTCCTGTAATAACAACAAACTTGTTAGAGCCACTGGTTGCAGTAAGAAGACTCAGCCTGCTTGTTCCCTTTACTTTATAAACCATTACTTTATATTTTGTTAGCACATAATAGCTGACAATAGCTGTGTTTCCATTGATCATAAAATTATGTGAATTGGAACTGGAAAATAAATTTGCTTATTTTGAAAAAGCACTTTTCCGTGAGAAGGTTTTTACGGATGAAGTGGCTTTTCAGCAGAATTTAAATAGGTGTGTATTTCGCAAATCTCCAATGGAGATTTTTTTTTTTGCATCTCATGAGTCATGTGACCTGTGTGACGTTACTACCGATGGAAAAAACAAAGAAGAAAAGAAGTGGCAGGAGGATGATGGCAGGACATGTTTATTTTAACAACGTATCGCATAAACAAGCTTATTCACCTGTGATTTTAACTTCGTGTCTTATTCAGTGGAAACAGTGCAATTGCAAAATGTATTTTTTTCGACATTAGAAGTGTATTGACAAAGTTGCTTAATGCAAAAAAGTCCAAACTGGCATGACTCAGTTGAGTTAAGAAAGCCATTCGTTGAAAGCATAAAATTGCAAACCTGGCAGATCCTGTCAGCGTGGACAGAACATTGGGCCACCAGGAAGAAGCCAGGAGGGCAAACTGTGCATTTTTCACAGCCAGGATGTCCGCTGCTGTAGCTGCAGTACTCCTCAGGACCGCAGCTCCCACAGGCCAGCTGGGGTTGTCTCACCTGATCACATGACATGCAGTGAAGTGATCATCCCTGAACTAGTAGCAGGACCTAAACATTAATCTGGTACGACAGATCAGGAATCTTGTATTTTTTTAAATTTGAGGCTAATCTAGATACCTCAATGTCTAGAATAACATGAGCTCACCTCCATCACACTGGCCTCCATGTCCATTTTATGCAATGACATAGCTTGTTGTGTTCGATGGGGTCTGACTTGCCCACTCAGGGTGTCCATGTGACTGTCCAGCTCCTCCTGAAGGTTCTGGAAAGACGTCTGCTTGATGGTGTCCATCAAAATGCCGTACTGAGCTTTTACCTGCACACATAAATCTCTTCATTTCAGTGTGGTCATTGAACAGACGTTACACTTTGAACACAAAGATGCAAAAATGCTTCTTGTTCTGTGTCTTATCTGGAATATCTTGAAAAATATTAACAACCCCTAAGCTTTTGCACATCTAGTCAAATTACAACCTTATGGATGGGGATTGTGTTGGAAAATAAGTAAAGAATGCTCTAGGCTGCACAATCAGAAGACATCAACAGATGTCCAGAAGACACTCATTGACGAGAAGGGGAAGGCACAAGAGGTCATTGCTGAAGTAGTTGTTTGTGCTGTTTCCAAGAGTTCATAGATAGTTGAGTAAAATAAAAGTGTTTTATGAAAAGGTTCACCAGCAACAGGGATATCTTCGGGCTAAGGAGGATTGTCAAACAACATCCATTCAAGAATTTAGAGGAACTTCAGAGAGACAGAGGCTGGACTCAGTGCATCAAGAGACAAACAAATCCTACACATGGGCTACAAATGTTACATTTCTCGTGTCAGGCCTCTCATAAACCAGATCTGGACTGTTGCCTTCTTCAGACGAAAACAAAGCTCATGTTTTATTCCCAGATCCCAGAGTCTGTAGGAAGAGTGGAGAGAGACAGAATCCACGTTGCTCGAAGTCGAGTGTGAAGTTTCCACAGCCAGAGATGATTTAGGGTTGTTATGTCATCTGCTGGTGTTAGTCCACTGAAGTCCTCTGCAATGCAGCTGTCTACCCAGAAACTTTAGCACACTTAATGCTTCTCCCTGCTGACACACTTTGTGGAGATGCTGATTTAATTTTCCAACAGGATTTGTCACCTGCCCACTCTGCTAAATGTACCATAATTTGATTAAGTGACCACAGTGTTACTGCGATTGTCCAGCAAACTGGCCGAACCTAAAACCTAAAGAGAAGCAATGGTGTACTGTCAAGAGGAAGATGAGGAACACCAGACCCAACAGTGCAGATGACCTGGAGTTTGCTGTCAAAGCAACCTGGACTTTCAGTACAACCCAACAGTCCCAGCAGACCAGTCACTTCCATCCCACATTGCTTCGATTGATTCATGTAAAAGGAATGAGCCCAACCAAGTTCTGGGTGAACATACTTTTCAGGAACCTCACATTTCTGTTTAAAATATGCTTTTTTTCCATTGATCTTATAGATTATTCTGAATTTGTGAGACACTGATATTTGGGTCTTTGTTTTCTCTAAGGCTTAAGCCATAATCATCAAAATGACAACAAATAAGGTCTTGAAAATTTTACCCAATGTGTAAGAATTTGGGTCTGTGCAGTATTAGAGTACTGGTGCCCTCCAACTTTTAGATACATCCCAGATCCAGCAAGCCAGAACCAAATGGTTCAATTATATAATCAGCTTAGGATCAACTTATACTGGGTTCTGCTAATGACCCTCTGTTTTGATGTAGGAGTACTGAAGAGTGAAAACCTAAAAGTTGCAGGAAACTGACCCCTGAGGATTAGGGTTTCAGAATTAGATGTTATGGGTTTGAAAAGAGACTTGGGATGAATGTTTACAGATGTTTTCTATCCAGCCTCTCTGATCTTGAGCTAATTTGTAAAGAAGAATGTTTGCTGGAGACAAACTCCAAAAGATTAGCATGTGTAATTGCATTGAGCGCTGGTGCTACACAGAATTGATCCCTGTGAGCTGAATGCAAATGAACTTAGTACTTTTCATGAATGTGTTTTCACATGAAAAGCCAATAAAATACATCCCAGTTTGTGTCAAAATGTGAGAAGCGGGTGTGAATATTTTTGCAACATTGATACTTGACACAGATTCACTCCTGGAATCAATTGTTCTTTTTCAGATTTTTTTTTTTTTTTCAGATCTGCTCTTCTTATCGCCAGTAACCAAACATTAATCATTCCTCATCAGTCGCTGCAGACGTACTTGCTCCATCTGATCATACATCCTCCTCTGTTGCTCCAGTATTTCCCTCTGCTGGTTAACGAGCGCCCCCTGCTGTTCACTGAGGAGTCTCTGCAGTTCCTTGACCTCACTCTGTTGGCCCTTGAGGGCCTCGACGAATCTCTCCTGGCCCTTTGATAGCTGAAGCTGCAGGACAAGAGCGTCCTCTGATGGAACCTCGTTGGACCCTGTGGGGGAGACAGAAACTTTTTATGTAACTGTTTTTTTTGTTGTTTTTTGTTTTTTCCGAATTAAGAGGTATTTTAATGACCTCTCCTCTACATAACATAAATCAGACAAAGTTCAGGACTTCCTCTCACATGTGATTAGGCCATTATTTTAGGAAGGTGAGGATATAAAGCCTATATTTGCACACTTATGCTAACCACAATCAGAGTTTGAATTGAATTTAAATATCATGAAATGTCAAAATTCCCTTGATTTTGATAAACCAACACCATCGGCTCCAGCCTATCTGACTGTGAAGTTGGCTACTGTGCACTGCACTGCTCTGAGGACTGCAGGAAAGCCAGAGATGACAGTATGAAGTACCTAAGGAAGGTTAAGTTAAATGCATTTTTAGTTCAAGCCTGTTACTATATGTTGCATTTTTACGAACAGCAAGTCAAAGATTAATGCTGGGTAATTGCATTTTCGGAAGAGTATATTGAAATATTTTCAGAAGAGGAAGGGATTTGAGGAAGACATTAAAGTTAGATGGGGATGCTCAAAGGAATTTACTGTGCTCCAGTTCCCTCAAGATAGAAATGATAGCTGTTACTGCGATGTGTGTAATATTTAAATATTACTAACCCTTTTCCCCAACCCGAGCCAACCTTTCATCACAAGTTTAAAAAAAAAAAGTCCTAGAAGACACCCTGAAGTCTCCTCTGACACTCACCTGGCTTCATGTCACATGCCAGCTGTATCCAAGCGCCACGATCCAAGCCAAAGTCCGGGAGCTCGCCGAGGAACTGCGCAGCCCTGTCCGTCGCTTGAACAGGAGAAGAGTCTCGCCTCCCGTCGTCTCCAGCATGCATCCTGCAGCCGCTCCCGATGCACGGCTGCTGCTTTTGGCTCACCCTGGGGGTCAATCTGCACCCAATCCCTTTGCACTCTCCCTTGTCATCATTGGTTCCACGATGAGAAACGGTGGTCGGACAAGACCCGCCGGAGCAGCCGGGATGAAACACCTCCGCCGTGATAGTCCTGGGGTTCGTCCTCCTGGTGCCGTCGGTTCCAAAGCCTCCGTGCTGACTCTGCACACCGCTGTAGGAGGATATCGGGGTGCTTTGAGCTTGGTGGTGACGGCGGAACTGACCGTCTTGCTGGTAGCTGGGATAAACCTGCCCTGTCCTAGATTGCGCAGCGTGGTGGGGTTGCCTTCGTGGAGCGGACGCCTCCGTGCGCCCCTGGCAGTGTGCTCCAACGCACGGTCTGCTGCTCCACTCCTGGCCAGGGAAGCAGCGTGTCCCCTGGCACGCCTCGGGTCCGCTCCCCGAGCAGAGGGCAGAAATGGAAAGGAGCACTAAGGTCGCACTGGCAGTCCTCATGTTGCAGTTGTTCCACGGGAGAAATGTGCAAGGGGCCACGTGGGGACGGTGGCCAAAGTTTTCACTCGTCCAACTTCTCAGATTTATGATGAGAAGTAATGATCAAACGGGTCCCATTTGATCATCACGGTGAGGAGGGGAAAAAAAGAAAATCTTTCTGCGCAAATATCTACATAACTCAACTTTACTGCACTGGTTCAGCTTGCCTCCATCGCGCACTGCTTCTGGCTTCTATCTGCGTCTCGCCCACATGTGGTGCTCGCTGCTCCTAATTGGCACCAGGCTTTGCTCCTAGTCTTAAATTAACCCGTAGCTTTCCCGGACATACCTCTCTACCGAGTCACCCAAATATCCCCCCAAATATCCTGTTTGGTTAATATTTTTGGATATCTCCATTTTATTTTCACGCCTTTTAATATTTGCACCCATCATGTCAAGACATTTACAACTTCAAAAGGAAAGAGGGGCTTTTTAGGGAAACGTTTACCTTCTCTCCACGCTTTTCGTTTTGATGAAAGGATCTATTTTGTGGGGGGTATAACAGGCCGACGTGCTCTGTAGGGATTATAAACTTGAAATGCCATTCAGACTTTCATCTTGCTTGAATAAAAAGGCTGTGGTGGGTCTTTTGGAACATGGTCTTCTTAAAATTAGGGCCAAAACCGTTAAGTCGTCTTTATGACAGTTCATTACGACTCTCATTTCCGTTTACTAAAGATTAAAAATTGCCTGAAAATTCTCTATTTCTTCTCTTTAGCCTTCACACAAGTCGTCATTCTACGAACATTATTACTATAATCAGTGACTTCTCTCAGTTCTAAGAATACTTCCCCTCTGTTCCTAATAGTAAATGAACATTAGATGATACAGTAAGACTGATACCGTAGTATTACCAGAATTTACATATACTCACATTGGTCAAGAGATTCAAATATATTTTTGACGCTTTACGATTTGAGATTATACACAAAACAAAAACTTGGTGTCAAAATTACAGTTTTTTAAAACTTCCTGTAGATTTTCTCTGAAACTGGTTCAAATATAGGCGCCACGTTTCTTCAGTTTATTTCCATCCAATTCAAATAACTTTATTTGTCCCTGATGGACAATTTCATTGTGCATGAGTAGTACAAATAGACTCAAAAGTAACAACCGAATTCATAAAATTCAATTCAAATTAAAAAATACCTTATTGAGCCCAGCGAGAAATTAAGTCCACACATGCTAATAAATAAACATACATAGGTAGTAAAAAAGTGCAGTGTGACCATCGGTAATAAGGGCAAGTTTACAACATAAAGTAATATTGTACAGTTATTAAAAATGGCATATTCATATTTCAAGGAAGGTGCAGCATGGCAGGTAATTTAAAGAAAAAAAGCACAAGTTGTGCATGTATGCATAAGTGTGTAAAAAAACAGCAGCCTATTGACAGCAGGAATGTGCAGGAAAGTTATTTGAAATGAGAAAAACTGCAAATAAGAGTAAAGTTATAAAGAGTTATTGAGTCTGTTGGGAGTTGTGATGGTTACAAAGTTTATCAGCTGCTGGGAGGAAGGGTCTGAGTTAACGCTCCTTTGTACACCGAGGATACAGTGTTAGGTGTGAAAACCTCCCCTTAACTTCTCCAATGATTTATTTTTGAATTATTTGAACAGGACATCAGTACGTTATCATGGCCAAGCAGAGCTTCGTTGACTGACAGGTCCTCAGGTCGGGACCGGATCCAGTGGATTTGTGGAAGGTTGTGTCCAGAACCAGCATGCGGCAGCCCTGGTTGGACAGCTCTGTCAAAGGAACGTATCGTCAAAGGATTCTGTTCACCATATTTCCTTTCGTAGTTCTTTTTATTGTGTTACATTCCAAGGAGAGATCAAAACATACGGCCAAGTGAGAAAGGAATCTGGATATTCAAACCGTAGTGACAGGAAACAGCTTGATCCTATCGAAAACCCCAAACCCTCAGACAAACAGTAAAAATATGCATATGTATTTTTTAAAAATAATTCTTACATATTTTAGTCTTTAACTTCCTTTTTATTTTTTGCATCATTTCCCTTAGCAGCTCAAAATATTGTTTAATTTTTATATATAGGTGAATATAAAGTAACCAGGAAGTATTGCATGTATGGTAATATTGAAGCTTCATTATGTAATGTCAAGTGTACAGCATTACACTTGACAGTGTGTGGTGTATCTCACTGACACACTGCAAAAACACCAAAGTATTTCTGGTGTAATTTATAGTGCAAATACTTAGTTTTGTCTTATTTCAAATGTACTAACTTATAAGTAACCTTTCCTCAATTTATAGGTTGTTTTAAATCAATAATTACTCAATATTGATTAAAAAATAAGTATTCGTTCCAATGGCAGATTATTTCACAATAAGTGAAATAATCTGCCATTGGAACTAATACTTTCTAAAATTAATATTAAAGAATTATTGCCTTAAAACAAGCTTCTATATCCTGCTGAGACGTTACTGTAAGTTAGTTTTGTCTTATTTCAAGTGTAGTAAGATATTTGCAGTAGAAACTAGACCAAAATACTCTGTAAGATTTGGTAGGTTTTTTTTTTGTTTGTTTTTTTTGCAGTGCATCCCTTGATTACATTTATCCTCTCACGTGACAGGGAAGCCATTCCTCTTAGCCACTCTCAAAACTGGGTAAAAACAAGAAAACATAGCATTCAACCCAGACAGATTTGTGTTCGTTAAACCTTCCAGACCTCTCAGGTCTTCTGGTTCTGGTTCTGCTCTGCATCCCCAGAACCAGAACCAAACGTGGAGAAGCAGCATTCAGCTTCTGTGCACCACAAATCTGGAACAAACTTCCAGAAAACTGCAAAAGTGCTGAAACACTGAGTTCCTTTAAATCTGGACTAAAAACCCACCTTTGAGCCGTAGTTACTGGAGCATTGACCAATATATTTGATATGAATCGATGATTTATCATGGCACACATTGTGCAGTTATTGACTGCATGATGTGTCTTTGATGTTTTTATGTTTTCATGATGCAAAGCGCTTTGATTTGCCTTATTGCTGAAATGCGGTATACAAATAAACTCCTTTGGTTGATCGAAAGTTGGAAAATAACTTAAGCTTCTCTTTATCTGATGCCTGGTGAGTAATTAAGAAAATGTAAATAGCTGCAACTTAGACAAACAAGCCACAAAGGCTTCTTATGCTCAATACAGCTGTATTTAAATGAGACTTCTCTGCAGTGGCGGAGTCACACAGGCGTGAAGAAATGCCCCAGTCTATCTGTGGTGCAGAAGCACATGTATGCAATATGTTTAGAGAAAAAAAAAAAACACTAAACCTCACAGGGTTTTACTAGAGAAGTTTGATCTACTTCCTGATTTCTCAGGAAGTTCAGTGAATATCTGCTAGAAGTCATGTGGACATGTGGTTACTTTATAAAAGTGACCTGTGGGCTGTTCATCAGTCACATTCTCGGTGGTGATCGCATGTCTGAAAGGCAGGAGAGGTAAGAAGGTTACAGCTATAGTTAGCAGAGATGTGCATGAGTGTGTGTGTTCGTGTGTCTTTTCAGTTGATTTTTAACTGTATGTTGCATTTATAAAGTAGTATTTGTTTTCTGTAAGTTTAGTTGGTGCAGATGCAAAGCAAAGACGCGTTGTGTGAGAACTGTCTTTGTCACAACAACATCTTTTATCTGTTTGCACGACAAAGGAAAATTAGAATTTCTTCCGTGAACGAATGTGCTTCGGCGGGTCTGAGTGAAACGCCGGGCTTCAGCATCACACAGCGGACGCGACATTAAAACTCATCAGGCCTTTTTTCTGCGACGAAAAGCTCTTTTACATGTGCACGCCGCCGGATCTTTTAAGAGTTAAATACCAGAATATCCACGTCAGCCTCGATTAAGTCAAACACATGTTCGCTCACAGGAGCCAACACATGGGACGTGCAACTAATTAGGAAACACCAAGAAGCTCTCAGCCACAAAAAAGGGACCAGACATGACAGTCGCCTGTCAGCAGTTTGCAGTTGTCGTGTTCCTTCCAAGCGCACGGCCTTGATAAATCGTTTTCTTACCCAAAGTTTGGGTTGAAGTCGATTGTTTACGTGCCCGGTGGTTTTGCAGCAGTTTCTCGTTTTGTTGACGCGTGAGGTCGATGCCTCCCACCGAGCGACAACTCCTGACAGGCCCAAGATGAGACAGTGGCATCATACAACGCTTGTGGGTTTGTCACGAATCATGCTCAAAAACTTCATTTATTTATGTATTTATTCCCGATTGCGGTTCTTCAGCTGAAAGGCAGTAGAAGACAGAAACCAAATCTTAATTCCCACATCTAGTGCAGGCGCAAGTTTGGACAGTGTTTTTCACTTTCATGCGAAAACAAGACTTGGCGTCAAAGGATGTGTACCTGTTCCCCTTTATTATAGCAAATGGGTAGTCTGTTTAGTCGAACTTACACATAAGAAGAACAAGTGGAAGAGCACAGTGTTTCTGCTCAGTTTGTCTGTGTTTACAGTGGATTATTTGCCTTTTGTATAGAAATGAGGAGCTGTTTCTGCAGAGAAAAATCCTGGATTCATGTACCAGAGACGGTTTCATTTATTGGCATTGTGTAAAGCTTACATAGTACAAATATTTGTTATTAAAGCTTCATGAAGACATTGTCTGAAATGGTATAAAATTGTAATGAAAAGCACTGAGGACCCAAAATTCCAGCCAGATGCAATCAGTAATCGTTTAAAGATTTCTGAAAGTGGAAAAGCAGGAAACCAGCAGATTCAGGAGCCGCTGAGGAGGGAAGAGATAAGTTAGTGGCTGATGAGAGATAAGTTTCAAAGCCCGAGTCGCCAAGTCTTCCAAATCATTGAGTGAGTTTGGGTAGTCCTGGGTGGCCCGTTCATCTTTGATGGCATCATTAAGTCATTGCATCGACACACCCATTAATGCATCTTGATTCCAGGAACTGTCTGCAGCTAGCAAATGGAAATCAATTATGAGCTATGATGCTTTTACTGCCTTGATTAAAGGATGGCTAACCCCTAGATGCCTCCCAGTCAGGGACTGCGTGTTCAAACACTCTTTAAAAAAAGATTAAGAAGCACAAGAAGCATATTTGTCCTGCCACGCTGCAGTTTCCCATTGTTTAGCTTTAACCGAAAGTATTGAAACGACGATGGTAATTTTTGATCACAGTGGGGAAAGAAGAAGTTTCTAATTCAAAACATATTTCATGATGAGTCAGGAAAGATCGACTCTGATCCGGGTTTCCTTTTACGCCATAGTTATATTGATGAAGGGTCCACGATGGGCCAGATTTTGTGGAATTGAGAAAGTAGGAGATCATCAATAGCAGGTTCAGGAGCCTCTGAGTAGAGAGAGATGACTGGAGTTTGATTAAACAAGGCTGGTGTGAACGTACTCTAACACTCTGCAACAAAACGGTGAAGAATGGAGGCGAAAGTTTGGGAAAGTTTTGGGAATGCTTTGTTGCTGCAGGATGTGGCCAGCTCATTGTCATGGAATCTACCTTAACAATCCAGGTTCCTTGTGGATAAATAAAAACTGGAAAAATAAAAACTAAAACAGAAACAAATTGTTTCTGAAACAAACTGTGACCCAAAACATACCAGTGAATCCAACAAGAAGTGGCTGAGAAATAATATTTAATAAAAAATAAAGTAAAATAAAAGTTAGTTGAAAGTTTTATGATTGTGTGCGTTCGTTCAGTCACAAACCAAACCAATGTGTAAAGTCAAAATGCGGGTGCACCATGACTGTCCTTCTTCGCCGTTTCCCTTCTTTATATCTCTTGCTTGTAGTTTCTATAATCTCTGCCTTTGAAACCCTTGGTGGGTCTGGGCCCCTCTCTGCAGTGCTTTCACCAAGTTGGCAACCACACAAAGCTCGTTCTTCAGTTTGCTTTTTGAAGTAAATCCACATGAAAGGTATATATTTGATCCTGGGAGCTGGCAAGACGATGCCTCCATATGGAAACACCCAGACGCTGAGTTTCGTGAAGCACTGTCCACTTCAACGAAACCTTTTAGTTGGAACAATAAATGCAAAACATTTCGTGCCGCTTAAGCAGAGGCTTAAGTGAATGCATTTGGACAAGGTGTGTGGATAGAAATTGACGCGGGACGCCGACTAGATTGAGATCCCACCTCTTTGATTCTGGGTTTATTGGGGGTGAAGCACGCTGCCCGGGGATTAAAGGCACTTTGTATTTGTTTACAGCAAGAGGAGCATGGAAGCCATTTCTGCTCCGCTTCTTTACAACTCTGCATCGTGGTGCAGAGCGTCGCTCAAGCTGCCCAACGTTCTTTTTTTTTTTTTGTGAAGTCAGTGGATTAAGCCCAAACCGTTTCGATTTTCGGTGCTTCTTGCCCGAAACTGATTTTAAGCTGAACTGAAAATGTCAGTAAGTTTTCAGTTCCTGATGAGTTTTGCTTTGTAATCGACTACATATTCTCTTTCAACTTTTGCAAAAAGTATTCATGTCCCTTACATTTTTTTTATTTATGTTTTTTTTAGTTCCAGACTCTAACATTAGTGTACTATTTTATGTGTAATAGACTAACACAAAGTAGGTGACACAAATTTGAGAAAATGTTCACTTGTCAAGTGAACATTTGTACATGGATGCCATGTCTTTTGGGGTGCGTTTATATCACCTATGCACATCTGGAAACTGGCATTATTGCCTGTTTGATTGGAGTGGCGGCGTCAACAAACATCAGTTGTCAGGTGTTGCCTCAGAGTCTCAATTAGACTCAAGTTTGCAGTCTGACTTGTGTCGGAATCGAGGCCACAGCATAACAAGACCAAGACGTTGAGGAAGGCTGAGACCAGGGCAAAACAAAGACCAAAGCAGAGTCGGATCACTTTGCAAACTTTTAACTATAATCATATTAAAATAGTACAAGCACATTTTCTTGCATTAGATTTTCTGAATACATTTGGGCAGCTGACGCAGGGATTCAGGCAAACAAAGGGGAAATGCTTCATGCACCTTCGTATTGCTTAGCTGTAAGCTACGACTCTTTTGGTTCCACATTCCCGTCTGCATGCTCTGAAAGCTCATGGACTCAATTTACAAATAAGTTGACTTCTGAAGCCAATTTGTTGCACTCAGTTACGTTTAAGAAAATCAGAGTAAAGGAGGTGTGTTACAAACACACATCACAGTTTTTAGATTTTTATGGTCGTGCCCTGTACGTTCTGTTGGTCCGCCATATAAAATCGCAATAAAATAAAAGTAGGTTTTTTGGGTTGTAATATAACAAAATGACAAAAAAAAGTTTAGTTGATATGAATACTTTTGCAAGGAAATGTATGTATAGTAATAATTTTGCTACTTTTGGCAGATGGATGATATCGATGCTATGTTCAGCGACCTGCTGGGAGAGATGGATCATCTCTCTCAGGTAAGTTTCTTTTTCTTTTCCCCAACTTGTCCGTCTGAATGCTAATTTATAAACAAGCCAGCTGGTGGAAGGCTGTCCATTTGATGCAAGTCAGTCGGCGTGTTGGTGTTGATCAAAAGTGAACATACAGCGTCAGAGGAAAGAAATGTGACAGAACATGCTGAAATTTGGACAACAATAGCTACAACCCAATTATTATTATTTTTTTCACTGTACATCGCATTATGTTCATTTATTTGAATCGTTGAATCAATGAGGAAAATCAGTTTTCACCTAAAATGCATCATTGCGTGAGAAAAAGGAAATTGGCTTTCTGATAGTTTGACAGCAGCATTAAAGTCCCAATATGCAACAAAGACTTTTTTTCTACATAAAGCTCTTGAAACAGTATTTTGAGAAAGTGAAAGCAGCTTTCATTCAAAGACAAAAAAAATCTAACAAAAAAAAAAAACATCTTGTGAGCATGGAGGGGGATCAGTTATGCTTTGGGCTTGTATTTCAGGCAGCAGCATATTATCTGTTTAAGTAATATAAACCACCAGAAAATACTTTAAATTAAAAGCACCAGTATTATTTTGCTTACATTCCACAGAGCTTGTAAAATCAAGAGATTTTAATCTTTTTTTTGTCTTAAAATTCAATTATGCCTAACAAGAAAGTATTGTGTTTAGGTCTCCAATTTAGTTAAATGTGTCAATTAACCTATAAGAAGTTTCAAAAGCCATGACATCATCGTCTGGATTTTCGCTCATTGCTTAAAGAGACAGTAATAATTCTGTATGCAAACTTTTGACTTTGAAGACTTTAATAAATAAATACGTTTAAATCTGACACATTAATTATCTCGTTATTGTGATATTTAGCAAATAGAAATCATTTTTAAAAAAAAATTCTGACAGACTTAAAACAAGAGAAGTTTGGTCTGACTTAACGTCATGGATAAATAAAAAGTGTGTCCTTTTTTTATGTGTACGTAAACTTCTGGTTTAACTCTAGGTAAGGTTTAGCGATTGGACTGTAGACAAGGAGGCTCTACATGCAAGCAGCACAATGCTTAGTGCTCCGTTTGCATTAAGAGGTGCTTATTCGAAGTGTTGACTTGGTGGAGATGCCCACCGCACTTTTCATATTTTTATTGGCAAAAGAAACAAACAGCAACAAAAATGAAATGCAAGAAGGTTTGCGATTGTGACAATTCATGGATATGAATGATTTGGCGAGACGATGTTTCCCTGACGCTTTGGTTGGTTTAAATTCGCCAACATTCTTGTGCGGCTCAGAATATTAATTGTAAATGTATGGCCAAATGATTCCTCTTCATTTCTCAATTCACATTCTCTTCTTTTCTGGGATAACAGCTGTTTACAGATAACTCCCTTCACCTAACAGTCTGATCCTGATGAATTCATCATTTCTTCAGGATCTCTTGACTTTCCTAACTGTCTGTGTCGGTATGTTTCAGGCTCCTGAGCATCAACAGATCCGTTTGTTTCTGACTCATTTACTGATGGCTTTGCCTCTCGTAAAATGAGCTGCAGCCTCACATGTTTGTGGGTCAGCTCAGCTAAAGGAACGATCCCACAGGACCAGATACCACTGATAAATGACTTTCTGTCTTAATAAAACTGTGCTTTAAGTCTTAAAGGCCTCGCAGCCGTTTCTTCTGCAGATGCTCTACTTTAAGTGTCACCAGAACGGTCAGAAGACGGTTCCTTTCTCTGCTCAAATCAACGTTTGGGGAATAAGTTAATCATGCGACGTTCGCCACGTTTGTCCGGATAATATCAGATTACACCAGGCGCTCTTATGTTTGGACTCTGCAGATCATAAACAGGATGAAAACCGGAGCCGCTTGCATTTGGGTCGGACGTCAGACCGTGGAGATGATGTAAGCCTCTCATCATAAAAACTGCAGCTTTCGCCAAGAGCATTCTGATGCCTCATGGAGACTCAGCCTGAGGCATATTTTACCATTCTCCTTCTCCACTGTCTGCATAGAGGCTGGAAAGGAGAACAATGCAGAGAATGGGATCAGTCTATAGTTCATGTCAGATTGACTCACACTGATAGTTTGGAGCACTTTCTTTGCAAAATCATAACTGCAAAAGCAATTTCAAACAAGAGAGTGTGAATGAGAAGGATTTAAATTAAAGTACAATCATCCCCATCATGATATTAATTATCTGCTTCAATTGACTTTGAGGAAACAGAGCAATAAGTAATTAAAACTCCAGCTTTGCCTTTCCCTATCACTTCCAAAACTGTAAAAGTACGAACTACATCGACAGCCAGGCCTGGCTGCTCTAGATTTTTGAGCATCAAAACTCTGAGATGCCAAAGATATCCCCAAACGCACCACTGCTGCAAAATACATAAATACATGCTCAACGCTTTCAAAAACGAAGGTCCAGACAGGTGCATTAATTAATCTCATGCGACTCTATGCAAGCGCTCCATCTTCACTAATGAAGATTCACTCACCTCAGCATGCTGAATCCTTTAAGGGACTCCAACTGACAGCAGCCCGGCCCACTGACAAAATCAGCTGATGGTTATCTGATCACTCTAAGGCTTCCATCCCCTGAAAAAACGCAAAATCATACCAAATATTTTTCTTCTAGTTTCTTGTGCAAATATCACAAGTGAGTTAAAATGTAACTAACTAAACTTTCTTTGTTCTGTTAGTCCTCTAGTTTGTTCAGTATTTAATTTGAACCCTGACCTCCGGTCCCTCTACGTCTCTCTGCAGAGTCTAACAGAAGCCACAGTTTCATCAGGAGAGGATGCGGCTCCGCAGGAGAGCTCCTTCTCCATCGGCTTCAACAACCTGAACGGCAAGTTCTCCTTCATTCTCCACTGTCTCGTCTGAAGCTGGTGCAAAATAAATTGGCAAATATTCAACATTCTGTAGCCGGAAGCGGCTGCGGATCAGAAGGATGAGGAGTTATGGGCGAAATGGGAAAGAGACATTTTCAGCAGGTCCACTTCGTCATTTCTCGTTAGCGGATTAATTCCTTTTTTTTGTGGAAAAAACATCTCCAACCAAACTATTTACATAAAAACCTCTCCGACAATTGTCAGAACAGATTTTTGTTCAATTTCAAATGTAACAATTCACAGTTTAATCCGGTATTAGCTGAAGCTTAACGGGCTTTTGAGATAGCCAAACTCCAGTATGAAATGTATTCATCGTTCAGCATGCAAGATTTATATTTTTGTGAAGATTAAAATTGTGATTATAAAATTGCTGTTTATTTATAATGGGGGGAAAAACGATGATATGTTATGTAATTTTAGCCAAATTTAGCTTTTGTTGTGAAAATTTACAACAGAAAGTCAGATTCAATATTCAATGCATAAAAAAGCATAGAGAAATGTATTAATATGTAAAGGAAGAAGTCCTTTTCACTCTTGTTTTTGAGCTTGTACAATTTCAGCCAGGTCATATCATAAGCATATGCATGACGGGCAGATAATGTCGCATTCATTTCCTCCCGCGTTAGCAACAGTTATCTCCAGGGAAAAGCATGCAGCCCTTATCGCTTTGCATCAAAATGAACCCTTATGGCAGAACATAATGCTAAAAATAATGCACATGGATGACGTGCAATGACCTGCTCTACCAATGAAAAATTTTCATTGGCAGGTCAGAAGTAAATCTCTTTTCAGGACTCGATCTCCTCAAGTGCAATCTTAGCTTAAACAAACCACCAGAGTCTTTTTTTTTCTCTAAAAGAAACGTCTATTAAGCTAAAAACATCTGAAAACATGAAGCATTTTTTTACAAAATGCCTCATGTTTTTTGACAGACATGTTCGGCAGAGTCAGATTATTAAAAACATAATAAAAACATAAGAAAATAGAAAAAAAAAAAAAACCTCTAAATGGTCCAACATTTAACCACAAACTGCACGTATCATCACAGATGTCATCTCACAGACAGTGTGCCAGGAGACCGGCACTGTGTTCAAGGAGAAACCTCTGAGCCGACACGCTAACTGCGCTACAAACTTGTCATCGTCAGAAAATAAAGCATGAAAGCGTTTTCCAACGTAGCTGCCTGGAAGAATAATGTTTCAAAACAAATGTATGGTCTTCCTCTTCCTTTAACTAAACCAATATGGCTCTCTGGAAACAAAATGTTTGCCCACCCTGGCGCCAAAAGCTAACTGCTAAGCTGCTAAGCTAACTTGTAGCAGATGTGGGATTCTCTGAGTGTGCAGCATCCCAGTCGAAGTCCCTCGTACTTTACAGAATTTTGTAGTTTAGAAATAACAAAAAATATATATTTTAATACGCTGTTTGGAAGTTAAAGGTAATAATAATAAACACACCTGTGGCTAGGCTTAGCGATGCAGGCTGCTAGCATTCGCTGGTAGCACAAAGTGTATAATCTTACTGTGGTGACAGAATGTGTAAAGCTGAAGGTCTGTCTAAGCAAAGCTTTCCTTTGTATCCCTCTGCAGAGTCTCTGAATGAGCTGGAGGACCATGATCTGGATGATCTGATGGCCGATCTGGAGTCAAAGTCCACCGATCAACAATCTTCCACACACAATGACACCCGCAACCCGACAGGAAATGAAACCTCACCACCTGCCGTTTATCAAGAGTCCGAGCCTGTGGTAACCTTTCCTATGATCACCACTCAGTCATCGAGAGCTGTGAAAATGGTAGGACTCAAAAGTTTCACAAGGCACTGCACACGCAAAATTATTTAAGCCTGAAAATCTTTAGTTCAAAGTAGCTCAACGTTGAAATGCTCTGCAGACGTCTGGGCAAACACACAGACATGTGGTGTAAAACTTTTTTTTTTTTTTTTTTTAATGTCTGGAATTGATTTTAGATGCTAAAAATGTAGATGTGTGTTAGCCACCATGTTACAAAAAAGTATCAGCTACAAGCTTTGAACTTGGAATCTGTCAAGGTAGTGGTTTACTATTTATAAGGTTATCTTCACCATAATATATACTTCACAAATAATATATCAGGCCACCACTGTTTACCTGTTTCTCCCAATTTTTCCACATACATATAATACAGACTATTTTCCAGACATTTTATACTAATGCTACATCACAACAAAAAAATGCTAAAAATAGTTTAGAATATTAAACCAAATGAAACTACTGTCAAGTTTCAGTTTTGTAATTTCATGTCGTCTTAAGGCACTTTTTAAAATAAAACACTGGGAGTTCAAATGAACTGCGATGGCCCAGCTCCCTCTAAAAGGTCTATCCTGCCTCTTAAAGGGGCAGTACTATGTATTTTCCAGGTGCTCAGTGCCATTTTATAGCACAATCAAGTAACTATTTTACCTTCATGCTACATATATCAAATATGACTTGAAAGAAATTAGACTTCCTAATTTAACACCTTGAAATTGGGCCTCTGTCTCTTTATGAAACTTATGCTATTTCTGAAACTCCGCCTTCAGGAAGTCATCACAATACGACTCCTCTATTAACCCTTTAACAACGTTTTTACTAGCGTTCCACTGAGAAGTAGCTCGAATAAAGGGCTCAGCAGATGTACAGTTTCACCAGGTGTTTGCTAATTGCTGCTGGCTAGTCTGAAGGAGCCGAGTGGGGGAGGGCTGATCTGTCAGGCGGAAGCTCTGAAGCTTGGAAACTGTAGCTCTGAGGAGGAGCTGCGTCTCAAAGGCGGGGCTAGGTCCAACCAGGTGTTTTGTACAGCAGAATGGTTGCCATGGGAGATTCAAGGATTTCTCAAACATACATGCATGAATCAAAGCAACACTCCAGGTGTGTTTCTGATGAGGAAATAACATAACACGATATGAAGTTAAACAAACAGATGTAACGTAATACTGCTGGAGATATTAGCAAACACCTGATAGATCTGTGAATCTGCTGAACACATCCTCCAAACTACTTCTCACTCCTAAGAACAGTTGTAAATAGCATAATGGAGAAACGTCATGTTGACATGCTGAAGGCAAAGTGTCAGAAAGAGCAGAAACGCCTTAAAGAGACAGAGGACGAGGCGTCATGACGTGGATCATAGTTTTCCCTTGGTTGTTCTGACGTTGTAATTCATGGTTTCCAGAACGAGCCCCAAACGAAGGCGGATAAAATTAAAGTGGCTCTGGAGAAACTGAAAGAAGCCAAAGTGAGGAAGGTAAACTCAGCGCTCACCGTCTGACTTCCACCCTGCAGTAGCACAGCTCAATTAAACCAAGCACTCCGCCCCTTTACAGTTGATTATAAAGGTGCTGATGAGCGACAACAGCTCCAAGACGCTGATGGTGGACGAGAGGCAGACAGTCAGGGACGTTTTGGACACTCTGTTTGAGAAGACACACTGTGAGAACAGCATTGAATGGAGCCTGTGTGAGACCAATCCAGACCTGCAGACTGGTGAGGCAACCAGCACACGCCGAACATTTGAGCCGAACCCATGTGGGCACTCATTCAGGCAGCGTTTTCCTCAAATTGTCTCAGAAAGGGCCTTTGAGGATCACGAGTGTCTCGTGGAGCCGCTGTCGGCTTGGAGTCGGCTCAGCGAAAACAAACTCTACTTCTTGTCAACCCCTCAAAAGTACATGATGTTCACAGAGCCTCAGGTAAGCCCCCTTCATGAGAAATGCCTGAATGCACTACCTACCCTAACCCTAATCCAATGTGCAGATTTTTTACATGTGGAAGAAGAAATCTAGCGGCGATATGAACAGCCAGGCCAAAGAGCTTCTGATCAAGGTTGGTTACGGTAAAAACCGTAAAAAAAGTCTCCTCTCCATCACACATTTTAACTCGGTTAGCCAAGAATTACCTTTGTGCTGTTTTTTTATTTCTTACAATAGGAGCATTTCGGAGGTTCTACCACTATTGTCCCTAATCTCGAGGGCGTGTTATACCTAAAAGAGGATGGGAAGAAGGTTTGGAAACCTCGCTACTTCATGCTTAGAGCCTCTGGGATCTATTATGTCCCCAAAGGAAAAACAAAGGTATGACACATAAAAGAAAGAAACTGAAGGGGTAGTATCTTGTAAAACTAACCTTTTTGAGCTTTATGTCATGTTATAATGTTATTCGCTCATCACAAACATACCTGGAGTGTTGCTTTGATTCTTTAATGTGTGTTTGAGAAATCCTTTCATCTCCCATGGCAACCATTCAGCTGTGGAAAACACCTGGTTGGACCCAGTCCGGCCTTCAGAGCTTCTGCCTCACAGAGCAGCCGTCCCCCACTCAGCTCCTTCAGACTAGCCAGGAGCAATTAGCAAACACCTGGTGAAACTGAGCATCTGCTGAGTTCATTACATGAGTTACCTCTCAGAGAAACATTGGTAAAGACATTAGTAAAGGGTTAACAGAGGAGCCATGTTGTGATGATTTCCTGAAGGAGTTTCAGAAAGAGCAAGGCGGCCTCCATTGCCGCTAAATCCAGAAGTAAAAGTTCTTTTAAGTCATATCTGGAATATATAGCATTTTTAAAACAACTGAAGGTAACATCGTTACTTAATTTAGATTTTTTTTTTTTTTTAAATGGCACTATGTGAAAATAATACTGCTCCTTCAAATCTAACCTCAAGAGTAGAAAAACACATCATTATTTATAGCACTAGTGAAAAAGTGTTTTAATTATACTACTGCATTGTTTCTAAACGATTTAAGAAGTAAAGTGAGATCCAGGTGGTTCAAATTGAAAGCAGTGGACTATCTAATCATTCGCAGATGGGTCGGAGCGTGCAGATGTGTGTTAACACAACGCTAAGAAGGAAAGACATCAGCATTGACCTTGGAGAACTGAAGTCCATTGTTCTACAATAAGATTATTAACAACAGGAAAACATTTAAGTCAGCTAAAAACCTTCTTAATGTCTCAAGTTGCCAAGGAATATCAGTCTGTCCAAACAGAAGGAAGCAGCATAATTTATTCTGGCTGGATTGTATCTGACTACATCACAAGTTGTCGAAGAAGACTCTTTCGACAGATGGGGTGGGGGGGGCAGTAGAGAGATATTTGACTCTGTTTGCTGAAACCCAAACATAGCTCGTGGAAAAACACCTTACAGAAACTGCTAAACGCAGAGGGGAAAGGTGATGACCTGGGCTTGGTTTGGTTGACTTCTAACTTGCCCAAACGCCAAGTCACGATGTTTAGCAAAAACTGAGTCAGGCTGCAGTGAAATGTCTCCAAACATGGCAGCAAATCTACAACAGAACGGCTGAAGATAATGACTCAGCGTGATGCAGGGAGCCAGTAAAAGCCCCGATCTCAGCCTGACTGACATGCTGTAGTGGACCTTATTAGAACATCGAGCGTAGAGAAGCAAATACCCTAAAAACTATGTGAATTGCTGTTGTAAAGAAGACTCAGCAACAATTTACTTCACCACAATATGAAAGACAAACGGCTACCAGTAGTTTTTGCTCTTGTTGGCGGTTGGTATAAGCCACTGCTTTATAGTTTTTCCACCATAGTTTAACCTTTCTAATGTGAATAATTTCAACCTGGAAACTGAGGTTTTTCTGCTCTTTGGGTTTAAGACTGAACTAATTTTAGAATCTGGTAAAGAGCATTTTGTTTTTGATATGCTGATGTGTAAAAGTGTAGAACCGATACAACGTGACATTTTTACACCGTGATCGTGTCGAGTTTGAAAATAACTTTATTTAGAAGTGGTTGTTTGCAGGACACAACTGCAAACACTCAGCCCCCACGTCCGAAAATCTCCTTTGAGATTGTTGACGAGCAGACTAAGGCTTCGTCTTAACAGAGACTCTTGCTGTGAAAATTGCTCAAAATTGAAAACTTGATTAGACTTGATTTGCAAAAAAAAAAAAAAAAAAGCCAGTTTTGAGTTGATTTAAACCCAGATGCACATTAAAAACCCCACAGTTTTTAATGTGCATCTGGGTTTTTCATTGTACGTCACATTTTGTATTGAGGTGATGGTGGTTGGAGTTTCTTCTGTAACTGGTGGGTTGCCATTTCGGAAACCGGCTCAATTTGTTCCAGCCGTCGTGTCCGTGGGCAAGACACTTCACCTGCCTTACGTTTCGTCAAGGGCAGCTGTGGTTACAGTGTAGTAGCTTCGCCACCATCAGCGTGTGAATGACTGAATGTAGAGTAAAGCGCTTTGGAGTCCTCTGAACTTGATACAAGCACAAGCCGTGCACCATTTGCCATATTCCCACATGATCAGACAGTCATTCTTATGAGCTGATATATACCGGACTCTATTTTAAAAAAAATATATATTACACAAGTTGTGGAAAAATGACTGAAACTCATTGCAATGAGAGAAATAAATAGCAGCCAGTCAAAAAGCTTCACTTTCAGGAAGTCAATAGGCTTCAACTCGTCACCAACAAACCCAAGTTTGTCGGTGAGGGTAAATGTGTCAACATTATTCTCATCTGCTGAGAAAGAAAACAGGAAGAAAAGCTGTAGAGGTTTTAGACACTGTCCTGTGAACTGTGTATGTTAACTTGTTTTCAGATTCTTTTATTTATTTTTACAATTCTTTAGAATGTATTGATAAATATCAAGTTCGGTTGCACCTAAAACTATTCAATCCGTTACAAATAGACTTCCTTTGCCGCATTCAAAATTGTGTAGGTGCTTCCAAGAAACAAATCACACAGGAACTGTTAAATAAAAGTAACATTTCCAATGTTTTTGTCTAGATTTATCCTACTTTCAATGAATACTCCATCAATATAATTGTCTAATATCTCCAGAGAAGAGATTCTTACCTTGTGCAACCAAGAAAAAAAAGGAATACAAAAACAAAACAGAGGTTGTGATTGTTCCCAGAGATACAGCTGAAGGTTTTTAGAGTTAAAGTTGAAGGAGCAGTGGCTGCACCACCTAGTCGGGGTAAAAAAAGGAAGCAATCACCGACTGCCAAGGGCCAGGTGGTAAAAAACTAAACGCTGAAATCCTTCTTTATTGAACTCCAAGACACACACTACTGCAGGCCGAACAAAACCACAAAAATCGGTTCCAGTTTCCTCACAGCTCCATAAATGAGTCACAGAGGTTAACGGAAACATGTCTAGCTTGTCCATAATAAAGAACATCTTGGCGACAATGAAGCATGGTGGCGGCTATGTGATGATATGGGGCTGCTGTGCTTTGTCCGGTAGTGAAAAACTGCTAGATTTAATCACGGGACTGCAAATCCAGGCAGAAAATGCCGTATTAGTTCTAGTTGGTTACAGAAGACTTCCTATAACCCCGACCCTCAAGCGCCCCTTTCCTGCATGTTTCAGGTGTTTTCTTGCTGCCTCACACCTGACTTAAACAACTGAGTGATTACAATTGGCATAACAGAGGAGGTCATGCAATGATTTGAATCAGGTGTGCTGGAATAAAGACACGCTTAAAACATGGAGAAGACGAGTGCCTGAGGACAGGGGTTGGGAACCAATGTCCAAAGGCCTTTTCACATGAGGAGAAAGGTACGGTTCATCAGAACGTGGTGCCAGACCATGAATCATATCTGCTGTAGCTCATGACAGCAAAGAGGTGCTACGGATTCTTGTCCTGAAGGAGTTGCGACATCCTTTGTACGTCTTCCAAAGTTCTCAGCAATGCACACCCTAAAAATGTCTTTCTCTCTTCAAAGTCTTCCACTGATCTCGCCTGTTTTGTTCGCTTCGAAAAAGTCAACGTCTACACCACCAGCAGCTACAAACAGAAATACCGAGCTCCCACAGACTTCTGTTTCCTGTTAAAGGTAAGGTGCTGTTCAGGATTTAAAGAGCTCCTTTACTCTTCAGGCGTTTTTTTTGTCTCTATGAAAAGTACTTTGATCACTCACTGGCGGAAACTATATTTTTCGCCCTAATGTTCAAACTGGTCTTGAGTGACCAGTATAAGTATAACAAATGCAGTTTCATGATCAACTTTGTACCAATGAGTTGCCTCTCGGGCTTATTGCAGCTTAACAGATGTGCTGCATTCAGAGTTCACAGATGGGTGTATTTTTAGCCCCCGTCTGAAATCTTGAAGGTGCACATATGAAAACAGCAACGTGAAAGAGGAAGACGGTGCACAAAATAAGGAACAGAGGGCGGCGAGGTGGTGCCCTAAACCAGAGTGAGCCGAGGTGTTTCCGTAGTTTCAGCTGAAAAGATCCGAGAGCAGCAAGAGGGCTGGTAACAACATGTGGAGTCAAATATCAAGCTGGAGGTTTAAGAGGGCATGCTGACATATTGTTTGGTTTTACACAACAACAAAAAGAGCACAGCTTAAATTCTCCAGATACGGGTAAAAAAAAACAACAATTTAATATCAAATACAATCCCTTCTTTTTTCAGTTTTAGCGTGCCCACACTGCCCTCTGCTGGCTCTTTTTTTGTACTACTCATTTAAGAAAATAATGAAACCATTTCCTACAGCGCCTTACACGAGGCATAATAAAATACATTCATTGTCTGTGTAGCTCTAAATGAAAAATGTCAACAGTGTCAGTGTGCTTATCTCAGCTTGACCCAGTTTGGAAAATGAGGGGTTGTAGCAAAACAACCGAGTCCAGTGGTTTAATCAAACGCAGGCACATTTGTTGGCACCTAGACGCGTCAACAGTCTTAAAATAAATCCAGCTTTTATGGTGGCGTAATCACACGATGACAAATTGATGCAACACCAGAATACATTTATTCAGTGAGGGGACAAAAATCCCATCGAAAAATATGACAAATAAGCAATTTTTCACCATTGTTTTTTTTTTCCAATTAATTAATTAATTACTTAATTAATTAATTAATTAATTTATCTAAATCACCCAGAATCCCGGGTCATCTCTTGTACAAACTCCTCTTCAGTTCACCGTGCAGATTTTCTTGGTAAACCATTTCTGTGCTTATTTTTCCACGTTCTGGAACATTGTCCCACTGAAAGACTCACTGATAACACTTTTTTAGGTCACCTGATTTTTTTTTTTGTTTGTTTGTTTGTTTCAAAGTATTCATAAAGTCATGGACTCTGACAAGGGATTTTTGGAAGAAAATCAGGCCCACAGCATTACAGATCCTCCACTGTACTTAACGGTAGACATGAGGTGCTTTCCCACACATTGCTTTCTTGTTTCAGGGCAAACCTAAGTGGAGCGTTAAAAGTGAACTGAAATTTAAGGTTGCAGTTTTCAAATGCTCCAATGTGAGACCGTCCTTCTGCAATAAAATACAAACATACTCTGTCTTAGCATCCCTGCATCCAGAAGGAGTCTCCCTACATCAAGATCCTGTGCTGCGAAGACAAACACACGCTTCTGCTTTGGGTCAACTCCATCAGAATAGCAAAGGTCAGGTTCATCGCCGCTCGCTGTGATGCGCATTGTGTTGCGTGTTCTCAGATGTGTGTCCTCTGTGTGTGTGTTTCAGTACGGCGCTGCGCTGTACAAGAACTATCAAGCTGCGGTGACCAGAGCATCCATTCTGCAGATTCCCTACTCAGCAGCAAACAAAGGTGAGAACCCAGAAATGCAGAAGAAAAAACAAATGGCTTGTCTGAAACAGCTCCATCCCAGCTAAATCCTCCAAATCTCTCTAGATACGTCAAATGTAGCGATACAACAATCAGGAAAGGACAACCTGTTGACTAAATGTTTCGATTCTAAAATTGGAACTTTTTATATTTCTCTGCAGAGAAATCCAACAGTGTTACCTCCCTGGAAAGCCCGTACCCAAGTTCATAAGCTAATTTCACTGAAACTAAACCATCACCTGACACCCGACTTCTTCAATCCTCCTTCTGGACAAGAATATCTTTGAGACAAACAAGAACTTCCTTCAGCACAGCATTTTGCCTGGAGTTTGTATCACTTTGCAGGTCTCGTTTATTCACACCTCTGGATAAGAGGTGGAAGAAAATGAAGCCTAGAACAGTGGTGTTCGAATCTTTTCCCAGAAGGGACAAAACCGTCAAGTTACAAACTGTTGGGGGCCACAAAAATTATTTCTTTATAAATGAAAATTTTAAAGTCAAGTTTCATGTGCCTCTTTTTTATTTTCATATGTTCAATAATAAATTAACATGCAAAATTTTCTTGAAACAAAATAGTCATATTTTTGTAGAAAAGCGATCTATGGAACATTGTAGACCCGAAACATAAAATGGCTTGTGTATAATTGTGTTTATTTATAGAACATCATTACAATTTCCACATTTTTAATATTAAATTTGTAGTCTGGATGAGGCTCTAGTATGTTTTTGTGTGTGTGTGTGTGTGTGTGTGTGTGTGCCTGCCTGCACTCTACAATATTGCAATATTATAGAGTGCAAATATTATTGCAAACTCTTAATATTTCTTTTGAAGCACTTTGCAACAAGGATTAATGTAGGATAGTAAATATATATATATATATATATATATA